>NW_023996009.1:0-65000 GCF_015586225.1 Lucilia sericata | reverse complement strand
CAAATAATATTTAAATAGTATGTGTAATGGGGATCCATACGAGGCTACATAGAGCACCTGTACTGCACCTATATCTCCTCCACCTTATATTCCGTGTTCACTAACCAAGGGAATTATCTTCTCGCCATCTTATTGACAGGTTGACTTCCATTATAGATATCCGATAGTATCAATGCCTATTTATTGCCCTTTTTATACCCTTAGTAGGGATGGTATATTGGGTTTCTCCGGAGTAGTGCTTTTGTTTTATACTGTCCTAAAATACGCTGATGAAATTTGAAATGATCGGGCTTTTGATCCGAGCCCCCATACAAAACACAGCTTTAAAAAAGAATTAGTGTCCACAATTCGCTTAAAAAGAGAACTGTCGCAATGAAATTCAGCATAAAACATTTTATGTAACCGTAAATTCGCCCTCCAAATTTTATGAGGATCGACTCATATGATGGCGTCCTTCCCCCAAGCATATTTCAGAAAAATAGTTTTATAACAATAAAGTGCTAGAATATATCGGAGGCGAGGTATACATTTATTATGAAAACTAAATTACATTTTACTCTCATAACTGGTGTATGGGGTTATATGGTCGGCCTCGCCCGCCTATAATTTCGTACTTGTTATTTTTATATATCCGATAGTATCTATGCCTATTTAGTATAGCAATGAAATTTGATATTCGTAAATCCCTGACGAGCCAAAACCTCTCTACCAAATTTTATGTGGGTCGGTTCATAATTGACCCTACCCCCATATAAGGTCCCATTAAAAAAATGACTTTAACGCTCATTACTGGCTTAAAAATACGAGTATAGCGATGAAATTCGATACACATATGTTTCATGCGAGTCAAAATCTCTCTACCAAGTTTTATGTGTTTCGGTCCATAATTGACCCTACCCCTACATAAGGTCCCATCCAGATAAATACTTTAACGCTCATTACTGGCTTACAAGTACGAGTGTAGAGATGAAATTTGAGATAAGTAAGTTTCTTACTCACCAAAAGCTAAGAAACTTTTATAGGAACGTAAATCTTCCTACCGGAAAGTGTATGAACCAAAATTGGTCTAAAAAAATTATGAAAAATTTTATAAAAACGGTCAATGATTCACCCTACCTCTCATATAAGGTCCTATCAGTAAATTTGATGAGTAATATCACCCTGATGTTTATAGAAAAGCATATTCGGCATAGCCGAATATAGCACTCTTACTTTTTTTTTTTTTTGATATTTCAGCTTGTAAGTTAGTAGAGTCATCTTAAGTCCAAAAACTTTTAAAATTCTCTTATTTAGTACTTTATAATGTATAAAGTAGCGGAAAAATACTTAAAAATTCGGGACTTTAAAATCCCGAAATTTCCCGGGATTTCATTTTTTAAAATCCCGGTTTTCGGTACTTTCAAATCCCGAAAATCCCGGGATTTTCGGGAATCGGGAATTCCCGTTTGGCATCCCTAGTAGTATGTATGTATGTATGTATTTATGTATGTATGTATGTATGTGTATGTATGTATGTATGTATGTATGTATGTATGTATGTATGTATGTATTGTATGTATGTATGGTGTATGTATGTATGTATGTATGTATGTATGTATGTTATGTATGTATGTATGTATGTATGTATGTATGTATGTATGTATGTATGTATGTATGTATGTATGTATGTATGTATGTATGGTATGTATGTATGTATGTATGTATGTATGTATGTATGTATGTATGTATGTATGTATGTATGTATGTATGTATGTATGTATGTATGTATGTATGTATGTATGTATGTATGTATGTATGTATGTATGTATGTATGTATGTATGTATGTATGTATGTATGTTATGTCTGTATGTATGTATGTATGTATGTATGTATGTATGTATGTATGTATGTATGTATGTATGTATGTATGTATGTATGTATGTATGTATGTATGTATGTATGTATGTATGTATGTATGTATGTATGTATGTATGTATGTATGTATGTATGTATGTATGTATGTATGTATGTATGTATGTATGTATGTATGTATGTATGTATGTATGTATGTATGTATGTATGTATGTATGTATGTATGTATGTATGTATGTATGTATGTATGTATGTATGTATGTATGTATGTATGTATGTATGTATGTATGTATGTATGTATGTATGTATGTATGTATGTATGTATGTATGTATGTATGTATGTATGTATGTATGTATGTATGTATGTATGTATGTATGTATGTATGTATGTATGTATGTATGTATGTATGTATGTATGTATGTATGTATGTATGTATGTATGTATGTATGTATGTATGTATGTATGTATGTATGTATGTATGTATGTATGTATGTATGTATGTATGTATGTTTGTTGTATGTATGCATGTATGTATGTACGATCGACGTTTAATCGATACAATTTAGGCGATTAATTACTTGAACAAATGAAATTACAAACATATGTAATTATAAATAATTATATGTCTAATAAATCTTTCTATAAAAAGTATTCATACATTCTTTTGTAGTGGCTTTTGAAAATATTCTTTGTGTACCACTTCATAAAGAGAGCAACTAAATTAAATTGTTTTTGTTTTGTGTATAGTTTGTTTTATTGCTGAGAATATTTGTATTGCGTGTGTTTAAGTAACAATGACACAATTTTTATACCCTCCACCACCATCAGTGGTGATAGAGGGTATAAGTTTGTCATTCCGTGTGTAACACCAATAAATATTCATCTGAGGCGCAACAAAGTATATATATTCTTGGTCCTTATAAAATTCTGAGTCGATTTTGCTATGTCCGTCCGTCTGTCTGTATAAAACACGCTCACGTTAAAACGAAGCAATAGAAATTAACGAAATTCAGCAAAAATATTCATTATTATCCGGTACAGTTTGGTATTGAAAATGAGCAAAATCGGTTCACATCGGGAAAAGTTATGAATCAAAATTTAAAACAACTCCGAAAAACATAAGCATTTTTTATCCATTCTGATGTAATTTTTCTGAAAACTGTTCAAGATAATTTCATGAAAGTCATCTTACATTCCTTTCTATACAAGATCTTGATTCCTGCTGAAAATTGCCAGAATCGGTCCGTAATTTCATATACCTCCCATACAAAAGTACATATTCCCGGAAAATTATTTTTTTAATAACTTCCGTCAGAATGCTGATATCTTCACAACATTTTACAACTTAAAATCTTATGTCAATAGAATTTATTGAGAGAAACAATTTTCTGGATGGGTGCATAATTGAACATAGCTTCATACAAGGTCCCCTCCCGAAAATCACTTAAACGCGCATAACTCATTACAAAATTAAGATATCCATATAAAATTTGGAAAAAGTATTGCTCATATGCACAGAAATATTACTGTGAATGTTTTTTCCTATCGGTTCATAATTGGTCATACCTCCCATACAAGGTCCCCTCCCGAAAATCACTTAAAAGAACATAACTCATTACTAAATTAAGACATCCCTATAAAATTTGGTGCAAGTATTGCTCTCACATACAGAAATATTACTGTGAAATTTTTTTCCGATCGGTCCATATTTGGTCATAGCTCCCATGCAAGGTTCCCTCCCGAAAATTACTTAAACGCACATAACTCATTACAAAATATTGATATCCATATATTTAGCACAAATATTGCTCTTATATACATAAATTACACTATAAAATTGTTTTACAATCGGTCCATATTTGGTCATAGCTCTCATGCTAGGTCCCCTCCAGAAAACCACTTAAATGCACAATATTCATTACTTAATAATGATATAGATACATTGGTCATAGGTCCTTTTACGAAAATCTCTTAAACGCCCATTACTCATCACCAAATAAAGCTATTGATACAAAATTTGGCACAAATATTAGTTTGGTATACAATAATTCTATTTCAAGATTTTTTCGCGATCGGCCCATAACATGGTTGCGGTCGGTCCTATGCAAGGTTCCCTTCAGAAAATCACTTAAACACACATTACTTCTTACTAAATTATGATATAGATACAAAATTTGACTGAAATATAGCTGTTATGTACAGAAATTTAGCTTAAAGAATTTTTTACGATCGGTCTACAATTGGTCATATCTCCCATACTAGGTAGAAGCACTTTAACCGTATTTAACTAGTTGCATTATCAATTTGTGTAGAACAAAATTATATATATATGTATTTTGAAAATCCATAAATCTTTCACAAACATGCATACATGCCAGACCTGGGCGATTTCCATTAATATTCATTAACATTAAATTAAAAAAAATTAATTTAATGTAAAAAATATTGCATTAACATTAAATTTGTAAAATTTAATGCATTAAATTTCCATTAACATTAAATATTTTTGAATTTAATGCATTAATTTTACATTAACATTAAATATTTTTGAAACTAATGCATTAATTTTGCATTAACATTAAATATATCTGAATTTAGTGCATTAATTTTACATTAACATTAAATAAGCAATAAAATTAATGCATTAATATTCCATTAACATTAATATATATAAAAATTGATAAACATAAATAAAAATACAGCACAAAAGACCTCGATCTAACTAAATACAACTAAAATTAAATAGGTTAAAGTCCTTTCTAATAACTCCTATATTCCATTCAAACTTGTGTGTTTTAAATATGATATTTATATAAGATTCCAAAGACAAAATAAACTAAAAAAGGAATATCTGTGAAGTGATACTATTTTTCTAATAAGTATTATCGTGTATAGGACTTATTCGAAAGGACTTTAACAAAATAAACTAAAAAAGGAATATCTGGGAAGTGATACTATTCTTCTAATATGTATTATCGAGTATAGGACTTATTAGAAAGGACTTTACACATTCAATTTTACTTGAATTTAGTTATACCGAGGTCTTTAGCGCTGTAGTCTTATTTTTATAAATTATTTTATACATTAATGTTAATGGAAAATTAATGCATTAATTTTATTATTTATTATTTAATGTTAATGAAAAATTAATGCATTAAATTCAAAAATATTTAATGTTAATGCAAAATTAATGCATTAATTTCACAAATATTTAATGTTAATGTAAAATTAATGCATTAAATTTAAAAATATTTAATGTTAATGCAAATTTAATGCATTAAATGTACCCATGTTAATGTTAATGCAATAAACTTGCATTAACATTAATTTTTTTTTAATGTAGAAAAAATTGTTAATGCATTAACACATTTAATGCATTTATCCCAGGTCTGATACATGCACATTATTAAATATCGTTAAAGCATAATTTAGGGCGCTATAAAAATATAAAAGAAAATGTAATGTTCAATAGATTTTGGAATTGTAACAGATTTAAGCTGCTTAAATCTAGGGATTTTTCTATTTAAGACATGAGAAAACTTATTTCTGCAAATATTTGATCAATTAAAAAGTATTAATATAAAAGTAGCTGGTGGAGGGTATTTAATATTCGGCTCAGCCGAATATAGCACTCTAACTTGTTTTTGTTAACTTTAGTAGACTGACTATAAACGAACTACAATATAATGCAGAAATGTTCCAAAATTTGGTATTTGTTAACGTAAGCAACCGAAAGACTAGCTACAAGCTAACTATCATATAATGCAGAAATATACATTGTGATATTAGAGTCAGTATGTAGGGGAAATAAATTATAAAAGGTTCAATATTTCAAAACTAAATTCTGCTAATTGATGCTGTAAATATAATACATTATTAGTTAACATTACACATAACATTTTTAAATTTATTTAGATTTGGATCATGTACACCGCTGTTATTACTAGTTCCCCTGCAGAAAACTGATGTCTATTAATTTTAATAAACTACTAGCACGTTTATGTAATATGAAACTTTTCCAAATCTTAACAAGCAAGAAATTATAGTCGGGCGTGGCCGACTATATGATACCCTACACCAGTTATGAATATTAAATGTGATTTATTTTTCATAATATCGCATTTATCTTCAATATTCCCTTGTTCCGATACATTTAAGCAATTTATGGATGAAAAACAAATTTTCTGAAAGAGGCTTTATATGGGGGCTAGGGGCAAATATGGACCAAGCCCGATAAAATTTTGTGAATATATTTATATTTACATAATATTTTATTGTGCTGAATTTCATCGCGATATTTGTGTTTATAAGTTAATTTGGGACATTCAAGTAATTTTCTGAAGGGGACTTTGTATGGGAGCTAGGGTCAAATGGGGCCCGATCTTTATGAAATTTGGCAGGGTTATCAAGACTTCTATAAAACTTAGTTGTGTCGTATTTTTATCGATATATCTGTATATTAAACATAATTATGAGCTCAGAAGCCCTTTTCGGGGGGTTCTGTTCTATGGGGGCTAGGTGAAATAATGGACCGATTTTAACCATTTTCAATAGGCTTCGTCCTTGGGTCAAATAAAACATGCGTGCCGAATTTCATCCAATTATCTTGAAAATTGCTATCTGTTCCTTGCGCACAAGGTTTACATGGACAGCCAGCCAGCCAGACGGGCGGACGGACATAGCTTAATCGACTCAGAAAACGATTCTAAGCCGATTGGTATACTTTAAGGTGGGTCTAGGACGAATATTTTTGTATGTTACAAACATCAGCACAAATCCAATATACCCTCCCCACTAAAGTGGTGTAGGGTATAAATAGTCAGTTGGCACCATTAAAAATAATCCAATGATCAACCATAACTAGTTGATGAAAAATTCGGCTTTTAATGCATTTAAAGTTAGTTGAGTTCCTGGCACAATAATATTGGTCCTATACCCACCTTAAAGTATACCAATCGGTTTAGAATCATTTTCTGGGTCGATTTAGCTATGTCCGTCCGTCTGTCCGTCCATGTAAACCTTGTAATCAAACTATAGGTCGCAATTTTGAAGATAATTCAATGAAATTTGGTACATGATCTTCTATTGTCCCGGGAACGAAGCCTATTGAAAATGGTTAAGATTGGTCCATTATATCACCTAGCCCCCATACAACTGAATCCCGGAATAGGGCTTGTAAACTTTGTAATCAAACTACAGGTCGCAATTTTGATGATAATTCAATGAAATTTGGCACATAATCTTCTATGGTACCGGAGATAAAGCCTATTAAAAATGGTTAACATCGGTCCATTATTTCACCTAGCCCCATACAATTGAACCCCTGAATAGGGCTTGTAAACCTTGTGATCAAACTACAGGTCTAGCTATGTCCGTCCGTCTGTCCGTCCATGTAAACCTTGTAATCAAACTATAGGTCGCAATTTTGAAGATAATTCAATGAAATTTGGCACATGATCTTCTATGGTACCGGAGATAAAGCCTATTGAAAATGGTTAACATCGGTCCATTATTTCACCTAGCCCCCATACAACTGAACCCCGGAATAGGGCTTGTAAACCTTGTAATAGCACCTATACAAAGCCCCCTTCAAAATTTGACTTAAATGTCCACAATTTCATTCAACAATAAATGGCTTAAGTATATCTGAGGCAATCTACAATTCAACTACAATGCTTTATTATGAAATCAAAATCACATTTTATTTTTGTAACAGGTGTAGGGTATTATATGGTCGGCCTCGCCCGACTATAATTTCTTACTTGTTTTTCAATGAAATCGCACTGAAAAAAATTTTGGCTATTTTCAATTTTGAAGATTAAATTGCACTACTATAAAATGGGAATATTTTATAAACCAAATATAATCAATGGACATAAGAATGATAATTTATTCACATAAAAAGAACATTTCAAATTAAAATGTCCAAAAAAGTATTAAATAAGAATGATCTTATTTAATTTCATTGTTATGCATTCTAGAAAATGATTTAGTGTGTATGTTGTTTTTGTAAATTATGCTCTTGTTTTTGAAGTTGTGTTTTTGTTTTTTCAAATTGCGTTTGCAATTTATGAAACAAAGCAACATCAACCTACTTTGTTGAATGCTGCCAAGCAACTAAATAAAATATTTGTATTTTTGATGCTCTTCTTGAGAAGTTTGTATGCGATCGTGCTGTATACATGTAAATTGCCGAAAATCTTCGTACTCAGAACAATACTAGCGCCAGGGATGGCAAATTTGGTACGATGGTACTTTTTTTGATACTATTTGATGTTCAAAAGTACCGTGATACTCCCGAGTTTTATTTGATACTCTCAGGGCCAATATCTCAACCTCCGGTTATCGTTTAACAGGTGGATATACTGCCGGTTAAAATAATTTTTATATGTAAAATGTCAATTTATCGTTATGATAAAACATAATCAGACAATGAGAAAATGGGGGTCAAAGTATCTTTAAAAGTTTAAATTTGAAATTCTAAGAATGTTTTGAAATCTAGTTTTAAAAGCCACTTTTTAGAAGTATGTTTTGCAAGTAACCAATGCAGCTCATTTCGAATTTTTATCTTGATTGAGGATATATGAATATTAATCTAATTAAATTCCATTGTTAATATTATATGAGAAAATTACCAAAAATTTCAATTTTGAAAAAATATTTGACTTTAAAACAAATTATTTCCAAATGATAGAAGCTCGAAGAACTCAATTTCTATCTAATATAAAACGATATGTTTTGAAATTAAGAATTCAACCATAGATAATAAGAGAAATTTTTGGTGAAAATTATTTCGACTTTAAAGCAAATTATTGTTTCATGTCATGGATGGTCGTGTAAAATTTGATATGACTATTGATTTTTTAACAAATGAACACCTATGTACATTGAATTTTAATTTAATAACACATATGTATATTAGGGTGGCCCCAAAATGGAAATTGCTGATGTTCCTACCGAAAATGAAAATTTAGTTCATTCTAAGATACCATTTCTCAAAATTTTTGTCCTGACGTCAATATTTGGTGATCTGGATCAAAGGATAAAAAGGTCCTTTTTATGGTTTTAATGATATTTTTGACAAATAAACCATATGCAAATTTAGTGTCATATGAAAGGTCCTTGGGAGACGATTTCAATGACATACACAACATCTACTTGTTTGTTACGCTTGCTTTGTAAATAACGATTTCTATGTTATTGTTTCCATTATTTCGCAATGTTTTGGTAGCGTACATAGGCTTCGATAAATTTTAATAAAATTTGATCTAGATTGAATTTTGAAAAACGGAAAAAAACCGTTTCGTAGATTTTATTGAGGATTATTGTGTATTAATTTCAATCAATTATATTAAAATCATATATGTTAAAATGTAAAAAATCTGAAACTTTTACGAAAAATTAGGAAATTTAGATTACTTTTACTGTTATACAAAAATTTCTGGTATGCCATTGAAAGCGTCTCCCAAGGACCTTTCTAATGATACTAAAATTTTATATCTTTCCTTTGGAAGAAATATGAAAAAAAATCATAAAGACCTCAAAAAAGGATCTTTTTATCCTTTGATCCAGCTCGCCAAATATTGACCCCAGGACAAAAAGTTTGAGAAACGCTATCTTATAATCAATTAAACTTTAATTTTCGTTGAGAACCAGGCAATCCTAATGTATATAAGAGATTTATTGACAATAAACTATTGTTACTAATATTTGTAGCTCAATTGTTAGCGTATAATAAATAAATAAGTTGAATTTCTAAATTCATCCTTGAGTAGTGCCAAATGTGGCCTGAATTTCTTTAAGACAGGATTTATTAAAATATAACAAATTGTATCATGACTGATTTTAATATACATATTTACGAAGTACAATATCGGGGTAATATTTTTATGGTAGCCATGGTCATTGAAGTTCATAAAATTATATCTAAAATGTTAACATTGAGGGACGGACAAAGATTCATTATATTAATATATGTATATTAGGGTGATCGATTCTGTTTTTCAACCGGTCTTAAAACCGCTTTTTCTGATTTACCAGTGTCGGTTTTTTCAAAATGTTGATTTTTTCGAATATCGAATAACCCTGTTTTTTAACTTTTTAAAAGCCGGTTTCGAATACTTTTATTTGCTTTGTATTCAAAGATTACTTCAATTAATTTTTGAAATACATAATAATACAGCCTGTCTAAATTTTAAAATATTCGAGTCAAGAAACTAGATTATATTTATCTAAAGCACCTTTGGTTAAACTTTTTTGATTTTCCTAATTAATTACAAAAATTTATTGAAGGTGTATTTAAGATATTAACAACTTTCAGCAAAAAAAAATATTTTAGTACTCTAAGATCCAAAAAAGTACCCTCTGAAATATTTTTTGATACTGAAACAAAATCTCATTTTCCATCCCTGGAAGTTTTTTTTAAATTATAAACAACCAATGTCAATCTAGCGTTTTTAGCAACGTTTTTAAAACGTTTAAATATGTATATATATATACAGTGAATCAACTAAGTTTTTTGCCTACCTTTTTTTAAGAGAATTTTGTTTTTTGTTCATAAATAAAATTCAAAAAAAAACAGGTAAAAAGTAAATTTATGTTTTCCAATTGAAAATAGAGATTGTGTAGAATGGGAAAACCAAGAAAAAAATATTAAAATAAAAATTTTGGTGAATTTGTTGTTGCATTTTATTATTCTTCTTCAGAATTTGCACGTCAATAAAGTATTTTGCATATTGAAATTTCCAGTTAATTTCGTTGGGTTTTTCAAATTATTTTTTTAATTGCTTTTTGAAATTTATTGTTTTATTGTTAAAAGGACACGTGTTAAGTATTTTTCAATTGTAATTTTCAAAAATCATATCCTTATTGTGTGAAACTGTGTAGTTATTTGCGTTAAAAATGTTTAAAGGGAAATAATGAGGCAATTCCAATATAAAAAATTTGTTTAGATTTTTAGAACAAGTATAAATCAATGAAATTCAATTATGAGATGTTTAATCAATCATTAAAAAATATAAAATATAGAAATTGATGAAATAACACAAAGAATTAAACGCACTGAGTTGTCTTTCAAAATCTTTAACTGCCAAAAGAGAGCGACTTGTATCCAAGCAAAAACCATTGAAGTCCTCATTTATCTTCTCCAAAGTCCATATACGAACTTAAAAGAACACTATGTTTAAATTTAGACCTCTAAACAGACCTTAGGTGCTTGGAAACAATATAGAGTGAACTATCGTGTGGTACGGGAAAAATACTTAATTTAGATATTTACAAATAGAGGCGGTTCTCATCACCTAAGATCCACAAAAGCAATATTTTTGAGCTAATACATACACTTATATATAGTTAGAACCCAAATGAAGAATAACTATCCAAATCCTGCTACGCCTACTGTATTTTATTCATAAAATAATGCATTCAAAATATGAGGTAGAATATCAAAATTCTAGCATGTAATAGTTCTATAGTGGTATACGGTGATATCCCCATACTTAGTGTGGCTAGGATGGTACTTAGTGTTAGCTTTATTGAATAAGAATCAATATTATACAATTCTTAATAAAAATCACACAGTACTCCCCAAATAGATGGGGTTTCCGTAATGTAGTTTTTGTTTATCAATACAAAATGACCAAAAACCCAGATTATTTTTGTTATAATCTATAGATTTATACCCCACTAATATTTTTTTCTATGTTCAAATCCATTGATTTCCTAATATGTCATGTATCCAATTCGAAATTACTTATTATTTTCGAAATTAAATCAAAGAAACGATAGATTTCATGTTAAGTCAAATATTGAAAAATTCTTATAGGTATATAGGATAACAAATCGGTTAAGAAATGTCCAAACTTAGTCGTTCCACTACTAAAATATCTAAAAAATGTTATTCTAATATATAGGAGTAATAAAAATATAAAATTTTATAAAATAATGCAACAATATTAAAAAAATTAACAAAAACCCTAAAAAAGCAAAATACTTTATTGACCTTAAAAATTAGTTAGTTAGTTAGTTTGAAAGGAGGATGTATATACATCAAATCCGAAGAAATACACCTAGGCCTCTATCGGGCCTGTTGTGCGCTCCTTAAAAAATTAAAATATATGATATTCTTTAAAAAAAAAAAACAAGCATATTGCTTTATTTTGCTAAAAATAATTGTTCAGATAAAGTTTTTTCTTAAAATTTATAAAATTTTACATAGGCAAATTACTTAATTGATTCACTGTTTGTTTGTTACGCTTTCACGGCAAAACTACTGAACCGATTTACATGAAATTTGGACAGCTAATAGGTCTAACCCCAAAAGGAACAATAGGATATATAAGATCTTGATCGGATGCCATCTTGTAAAACTATTATTACACCAATTTTACAATCACAATATGCAAAAACTACTAAACCGATTAACCTGAAATTTTGCATTCCGATAGGTATAAGCTTGGAAATAACTATAGGCTATATATAAGAACTTGATCCGATGCCACGCCCTTTCTACGCCCATTTTTTATAAAAAAAAAAATAAAAAAATGGGCGTAGAAAGGGCGTGGCATTATTACACCAATTTTACAATCACAATATGCAAAAACTACTAAACCGATTAACCTGAAATTTTGCATTCCGATAGGTATAAGCTTGGAAAGAACTATAGGCTATATATAAGAACTTGATCCGATGCCACGCCCTTTCTACGCCCATTTTTTATAAAACTAGCCTTACCTATTTGTATCGAATTTTATCAAGATAGCTTTATTTAACAATGAATATGTGAGTTTAAATGATTTTCGGAAGAGAGCCTTATATGGGAGCTATGACCAATAATAGACCGATCCGGGGAAAATTTGTTAGAATGATTTATACGTATACAAAACATATTCAAGTTGAATTTTATACCGATAGATTTATTTATCAATGAAACATATGCGTTTAAATGTTTTTCGGAAGTGGACCCTATATGGGAGCTATGACCAATTATGGTCTTATCCGAAAAAAAATTCGTAGAGTGATTCATATATAGACGAAACATATCTGTGTCGAATTTTATCAAGATACCTTTATTTGACAATTAAATATGTACCTTTATGTGATTTCCGGAAGTGGGCCTTATATGAGAGCTATGACCAATAATGGTCCGATCCGTAAAAGATTTTGTAGAATGATTTGTATGTACGCAAAACATATCTGTGTCGAATTTTATCAAGATAAATTTATTTGACAATTAAATATGTGAGTTTAAATGATTTTCGGAAGAGAGCCTTATATGGGAGCTATGACTAATAATGGACCGATCTGAAAAGAAATTTGGTAGAATGATTTGTATGTACATAAAACATATTTAGCTGGAATTTTATCACAAAAGCTTTATTTTTATTTGTCAATGAAATACGTTTGTTTAGGTGATTTTTGGAAGTGGACCTTACATGGGAGCTATGACCAATTGTAGACCGACTGAAACGTTGGTGATTTCTATTCATATTATATTTGCATGTATAATTTTGTGTTGATATCGATATATTTGAGAGAGTTATTAACGATAAACTTATATCCGGGAGTATACACTTTTGTATGGGGGTGATGCGAAATATTAGATCAATTGTTATGACTTTGAACATACTTAATCTCTGGCACCAAAAAATGTTGTGTGACAAAATTCATCTAAATATCTTTGGTAGTTTCTGAGAAAACTACTTAAGAATTGGGAAAAAAAACGTTATTTTTTTCGAGATAGTCTGAAATTTTTAATCATAACTTTTTACGTCGTAAACCGGTTTTACTGATTTTCAATACCAAACTGGACCGGATAATAAGGAATGTTTTGGGTGAGTTTCGTGAATATTTATTGCTTCGTTTTAACGTGAGCGTGTTTTACACAGACAGACAGACGGACATAGCTAAATCGACTCAGAATTTCATAAGGATCAAGAATATATTTACTTTGTTGGGTCTCAGATGAATATTTCTTGGTGTTACACACGGAATGACAAAATTATATACCATCTATCACTACTGATGATGGTGGAGGGTATAAAAAAACTCTATATGATATTGAGTGGATTATACGCACATTTTTATGTTCACTTTTTGAATAACTGCTATAACACCAAATTTCTAGGCTAAATATAAAAAAAACATGAACCGATTTTCAAGAAATTTGGATTGAGGAAGAGAATGTTTAATACACCAAATCCTATTAAATACACCTATAGGACTAATTTCGGGCCTGTTGTGATCTTAATGAAATGCAATGACCTTTTTCCGTCCACTTTTTGTTACATTTATAATGCTAAAGAACATGATATATAATATGAGAATTATTATTTAATTAAATCTGCTTAATATTCTCAGAAAATAACTATTTTAAAACAGAATCTTTATTAGATCTTAAATGAAGGTCTACGATTTGTATGCATAATAAAAACTACTGAACAAAAACCGCTTCTAAAATAGGGAAAATAATATATTCATATTACATTTTCACTTAAATTCGAATTTTAAATCGGCTGTGGTTCCTTCCTTTAACACCTAAATCTATCTAGAAAATCATTCATATCTCCCCTTAAAATTACTATTTATATAACTCTTTAAAAAATTACTTTAAATAACTTTCAATTTGAGAAAAAATAATGAAGATCCGTAATCACTCATATTTTCCATACAAATCGAGTTTTATATCAAAAATAAAAAATTTAAATTTATTGTTAATCAAGATAACAATAAAAATCTATGATCAGGTAAATATGCCATCAAAAAATTATCTTGATATAAATTCGGCTACCATTTTTCAAATGCAGCTCAAATCTAAAAAACCATGAAGATATGTATTTGACTACTCATTAGAGTGTCCCGAAAGACAGCACTTTTGCAAATCTTATATAGGTAGACCTCTCAAACGATGCATAGAAAGCATTGTTCATATAAAATTTGGATAAATTGATCTCTTGATATCTCTTTATATTTTTAGAAAATTATCAACCAAAAATTCTGCACAACTTTTTCTGTATGTAGCGCCGTATTTATTCTAAGCTTTTCAAATTAAATAATAATTTTGAATAACTCCAGCACACATTTTCCATTTACCATATACAAATAATAAGTAAAATTATTTAGGTATCTGCTTTGTACATCTAACGATATTCTTCATATTTTTTAGAACAGAAAAAAACTTAATTTTATTATTTTTAAAGGAATTTGAAATCTTCCAAATTTTTCATAATTTTGTGCAGAATGCTTCATAATCGTTTCAGAGTTTCTTCAATTGCCCGTACTTTTTCAAATAGAAAGAAAATCGCTTGAAATTTTGTACGGTTAATGGTACGTATTTTTGTAGTCAATAAAACGCCCCGAAGCCTTTTGTCTCTATACACCAGGGGCACTACAATTAAAATACAGTGTGACCGAATTTAAACTGAACAGTTCTTTAAATCAACTGCACAAATAAAACAACTAATTTGAAAGTGTCCTTAGCTCCCTACCAGTGATTGAGAATGCTGATTTCAGTATAATTTCTCAAAAAAAGTTTCCTAAATCCTATATTTATATAAAACAGACTGTTTGTTTGTTACGCTTTCACGGCAAAACTTCTGAACCGATTTACATGAAATTTGGACAGCTAATAGGTCAACCCCGAAAGGAACAATAGGCTATATAAGACCTTTATCGAATGCCACGGCCTTTTTACGCCCACTTTTTGTAAAACTATTATTACACCAATTTTACAATCACAATATGCAAAAACTACTAAACCGATTAACCTGAAATTTTGCATACAGATAGGTATAAGCTTGGAAAGAACTATAGGCTATATATAAGAACTTAATCCGATACCACGCCCCTTTCTACGCCCAATTTTTATAAAACTATCCTTACCTATATCTTATCCTATAATTATATGAAAGAGAAAGTCTGTATGTTACGCTTTCACGGACAAACTGCTGTACCGATTTTCATGAAATTTAGAACAGTAATAGTTCTATTCTAAAGTGGAACAATAGGATATATAAAATCATGATTTGACGTCACGATTCTTCTTATGCTCACTTTTTTCTATATAATTGTTATAGAAAATTTTCATTCGAGACTTACAGAAAACTACTGAACCGATTTACATAAAATTTGATATACCGATCTCAGGATCTGGATCGGACGCCACGCCACGCCCCTTTTCACACCAACTTTTTGTAAAACAATTATTAAACCAAATTTACGTACAGGCATACAAAAAACTACCGATCCGATTTTCATGAAATCTGTTATAATGAATGTTGTGGAATGAACAGTACGACACATTACATCTTCAAAACCTATAATATATAATAATAAATATATATGAGACTTTTTTACTCTTTCACTACATAACTAATGAACTTATTTACATAAAATTTGGCATTTACAAACTCTAACCTCAGAAGTTAAAAAAAACTATATGGTATTGATTGGATGCTACGCACATTTTTATGTTCACTTTTTGAATAACAGCTATAACACCAAATTTCTAGCCAAAAATTAAAATCATGAACCGATTTTCAAGAAATTTGGCAACAGACAGTGTATTATACCCTCCACCACCATCAGTGGTGATAGAGGGTATATATAAGTTTGTCATTCCGTGTGTAACACCAAAAAACATTCATCTGATACCCAACTAAGTTATATATTCTGGGTCCTTATGAAATTCTAAGTCGATTTAGCTATGTCCGTCTGTCCGTCTGTCTGTCTGGTTAAAACACGCTCACGTTAAAACTAAGCAAATGAAATCAACCAAATTCACTGAGAATATTCATTGTTTTCCTAAGCAGTTTGGTATTGAAAATCAGCAAAATCGGTTCATAGCTTAAAAAAAAAATTAAGTATTTTTCCTAATACTTGAGTTTTCTCAGAAACTACCAAAGATAATTCGACAAATTTTGTCACAGATTATTTTTTTCCATCTATAGATTAAAAATTTTTAAAGTTGTAACAATCGATCCAAAATTTCTCATACCCCCATATAAAGGTACACATTCCCGGAAATTAATTTATTGATAATAACTTCCTCAAATATGAACATAAAGCAAACTACTGACTTAGATCTGTATCGGCTCACAATTGGTCATAGCTCCCATATAAGGTCCATATACATATTTCATTGATAAATAAAGCTATCGGGATAAAATTATACATGAGTATGTTTTGTGTATACATAAATCACTCTACGGAATTTTTCGCCGGGTCGGTCCATAATTGGTCATAGCTCCCATATAAGGTCCACATCCTAAAATCATTTAAACAAGCTTAATTTATTGATAAATAAAGCTATCGGGATAAAATTCGACATGAACGTGTTTTGTGGTGTATATGAATTACTCTAAGAAATTTATGTAGCGCGGTATTTATTCTAAGCTTTTCAAATTAAATAATAATTTTGAATAACTCCAGCACACATTTTCCATTTACCATTTACAAATTCTGAAATTTAGTTTAATTGGAGGAAGACGTGGATATTTTAATAAGTAAAATTATTTGGGTATCTGCTTTGTACATCTTACGATATTTGACCCTTATTTCTTCGGATTTAATAAGTGGTGTCTAAATTCAGTCAAAACTTTAGTGAGGATGTATAAAAGCTAATGAATTAAAATAATATGTTTAAACATACTTTTATATAAATGGATGTATTTTTGAGAAACAATGATGAAACAAAAACGGTGGTTTTACTTTTTAATGAACTACTCAAAATTGATGGTCAAATAAAAAGTTGTTTTGTTTTCTCTGTCAAGATTCAAGGATTCTTCATATTTTTTAGAACAGAAAAAACTTAATTTTGTTATTTTTAAAGAAATTTTAAATCTTCCAAATTTTTCATAATTTTGTGCAGAATGTTTCATAATCGTTTCAGAGTTTCTTCAATTGCCTGTGCTTTTTCAAATAGAAAGAAAATCGCTTGAAGTTTTGTACGGTTAATGGTACGTATTTTTGTAGTTAATAAGATGCCCCAAAGCCTTTTGTCTCTATACACCAGGGGCATTACAATTCAAAGTACAGTGTGACCGAATTTAAACTGAACAGTTCTTTAAATCAACTGCACATGGGAAAAATAAAACTACTAATTAGAAAGTGTCCTTAGTTCCCTACCAGTGAGAATGCTGATTTCAGTACAATTTCTCAAAAAAACTTTCCTAAATGTTTCTACAAATTAGTCAAAATTTCCTAATTAAAGCTCATTTTCAATCTGTAAATTTTTAAGGGACATTTTTGTCCAGAAACTGACTTTAAGTATTAAACAAAATGCAGAAAAATATAATAACTTTTTTATCGGCGCCGTGTTATAAAGCCATAGGTAATAAAGCCATATGGTTATATTTCTCATTTCATTGAGAAATAAGGCCATATGACTTTATTTCCATGTAAGGAATGAAATAAAACCATTATGGTGTTATTGCTCATTTAATTTTTTTCATTTCAACAACGGCTTCGCTTAATAAATATTTTCTAAATAGCCGGCCTACGGCCGGACGCAAGGATTTACAACTCTATAATATGTCCAACACCGGCTTCGCTTAGTAAAGATTTCCTAAATAGCCGGCCTACGGCCGGGCGCAAGGACTTTCTTCTCTATGGTATGTCCAACACCGGCTTCGCTTAGTAAAGATTTCCTAAATAGCCGGCCTACGGCCGGACGCAAGGAATTACAACTCTTTAATATATCCAACACCGGCTTCTCTTAGTAAAGATTTCCTAAATAGCCGGCCTACGGCCGGGCGCAAGGACTTTCTTCTCTATGGTATGTCCAACACCGGCTTCGCTTAGTAAAGATTTCGTAAATAGCCGGCCTATGGCCGGACGCAAGGATTTACAACTCTATAATATGTCCAACACCGGCTTCGCTTAGTAAAGATTTCCTAAATAGCCGGCCTACGGCCGGGCGCAAGGACGTTCTTCTCTATGATATGTCCAACACCGGCTTTGCTTAGTAAAGATTTCCTAAATAGCCGGCCTAAGGTCGAACGCTCTTGTTACACGGAAAGTGTATTTTTAGCGAAGCCGGTGTCCAATATATCTCAGAGGAGAAAACCCTGGCGCCCGGCCGAAGGCCGGCTATCAAACATATATTTTTTTATTTCGTGATATAAAAGTAATATAATGAAATAACTTCCCAAAAGTATTTTTAGGGATTTATTTCATTTTTGAATTTTGAGGAATTATTGGCAACTGATTCTTTTGGCAATTTGTAACCGTAACTATTTCACTGTTATGGCGTTATTTCCACTTTGGTTACTTTTAGTTTATGGTGATATTGCACTTGGGTGTAGGCAATAAAGCCATATGGTTATATTTCTCATTTCATTGAGAAATAAGGACATATGGCTTTATTACCTATGGCTTTATAACACTGCGCCTTTTTTATCATTATAAGCTAAATTTTGACATCTATTAAAAAAGTATAGTCATTACAGACAGTATAATTTTATTTTAGAAGAAACCCGGGCAACGCCGGGTACGCGCAGCTAGTTTACTAATATATTAGTAACCACTTGCAGTAAAATACACATATCTATCAATATAATACTAAAAATATTTAAACTTCTTCACATTTTAATATTATTGCTACTAAAAATTGCAACATTACATTGAAATTTCTAGCAGCTCGTATTCACAGTATTCGTTTTCTGCGTTGGTACAACAATTGAAATATATTTTTTTGCTATAGTAACGCAGTAGCTGCAGTATATTGTTTTGGTTCTGCTACTGCCAGTAGCAAAATGAGCAACAACCAGTTGCAATTTATTTATTTTTTAAACACTACTTTTTGCTACTTTTTGAAGGTATTTTGTATGCAATGTATACAGTGTAAAAACTTGTTAGTAAACAGTATATGTATTTATATTAGACCGACTCACAAAAAATGGTGCTTGAGTTACAACCCTCAAAATATTCGTTGTTATGTAAGATGATGTTACCAAAAATATTTTGGGGTTATTGTTGTCCGATGGTCGTTCGCGAGCTGGACCATTTACAAAAAGGTTCCTTTTTAGTTATTTTTTAAAATTTTACAGTGGAGTGGACAAAAAGGGCAAAATTAGTATTTTTGAGTGAAAATACTGATTATTGTCTATATTTATGCAAAAATATTTTCGATGCAGATTTTTAGAGTGTCAGAAATATGCGTTAGTAAAGTACCGTTGCGAAAATTTAACAAAAAATAGGGCAAAGAGGCAATAATGCGCAAAATAAATACTTTAATGCTTTAAGACATATTTTTTCTGTTCTAAAGCCAAAATATTATAGCCTATACTTGGCTATATTCGATAAAGTGTCTATAATATGTATTAGTAAAGTAACGTTGCGAATATTAGTCCAGAAGGGGGCAAAAAAGGCCGACTTCGGTGCTTTAAGACTGATTTTTTCTTTTCAAAAGCCAAATTTAATAAATATTTTTCTGTAATGTAAAAAAAATATGTTTTTCAAAAATGGTTTTGCAAAACATCATTAAAGAGGGAAAGGGGGGTCAAGGGGAGATTTTTATTTTTTCAATCAAGGCATATAAAACATATCACATATTACAAATAATTTTATAAAAACACTATGATTTCCAAAAAACAATTTGTTTGTCAACAATTAAGAGTTCTATATTCGCCTTAGCCGAATCTTAAATAATACCCTTCACCATAGTGTGTTTAAAATAAGTTTAATTTTATAACATTTCAATTTATTTTATAATTTTCTTCCTTACCGTTACTTTAGCAATAACATATCAAACAAAACACAAAAAACAAAATACACAAAACTATAAAACAAACCGCGTTGCCATTTTAGCGCTTTTGGCGCTAGATTTAGCGCCTTTTAACAATCCAAAAGTCTCATTTTTTTCTCTTAGCGCTTTTTTCAAGAAATTAAAAAAAAAGATAAAACTGAATAATTTTAGACAGTACTCTGCTGTACAAATTTATTAAAGTTCCTTTTTCTAAACTTTCCATATTATGAGTAATTCAATGATCTTTTAGTGTGATGAGTTATTTCAAAACTTTAAAATTAAATAAAAAAGAATTCACCTCTTTCGCCAAAAGAATTGAAATTAGTTTCTTCTTAAATTTTCATTCCCTTCGAAGGAAAAATTGATTTTGTGAAATTCCACAACAGTTGATTTTGTTCGTAACAGCTTTTTATTGATTACAAAATTCTATAAAAAATTCACAACAAGGGAAGTTTTTCACGTCAAAAAAGGGAAAAGTTGTAAATTAACTTAATTTTAGTTAGATTAACTTGAACTTAAAATTAAAATTGCATTTCGTGAAAACTATTGATATTTTAATGTGAATAATACAAAAATAATTTTGACCGCACAAAGTTTGATTCACAAAAATTGTTACGGTCTACTTTGGCCTGGCGATTCCACCGACTAGCTTTCCCATCCCAGGAGGTTCCAACCCTGTCGTCAGGTTTTTAAACGCACACAAAAAGGTAAGACTGCAAAACTACACACAACACAATACCACACGCAAAAACTCGAGACTGATGTTCGTCTCGTTGTTAGCCCTCCCAGCCTTGTCGTAGAATCTCCGAATATATCTTCCTACGACCCTAAATCCACACGACCGAACTCTTCCACTTACCTGTTCAACATTGCCAAAATTCTTAACAAATTAATCTCTCCTGGTAAGCATTATTTTCAACTTCAAATCATTTATTATAAATAGACTAAATTAACACGAATACAACTAATAAAACAATAATTAAAATCTATACTTATATAAATAATCTGTACTTATTTTGACTATTCTTTCCTTTTTTTAATTTAAACTTTTGGTCGTTACTTTCTTCTGTGTTTTATTTTTGTAACATATATAATTATCAATTTAGTTCTTCTCTTATATTTTCTCTCATTAGCTTGTGGTAGATCTAATTTTTGTCTTTATAGGGCTCAAGGTATAGCTTTCATCTAATTCAATTTTTTTTATTATTCTATCCAATATCCTTTTTTTTGCCTAAAGGAGCTCCCTGAGTTTAAATGATTCCTGCCACTTCCGCAGGTGATTTTTAACTATATTTTTGCTTCGCTTAAGCTCCAAAAGATTTTATTGGTGTCTTTTTTTATGTTTATATTTAAAAATTTGTTTCTATAAAGAGATATACTTATATTTTTGTTTGATAACTCTTTTGCTAATTTTTTTCTGGCCTTATAACTCTCGAAATTTTTACATTAGATTCACACAACACAAAGACTTAGACTAACTTATGTTATTTTAATATTATTTTTTTTGAAAAGAGAGAAATAGAAAGATTAATTGAATAGAAAAACAATAAAAAGAATTAGAACGATGCATGTTTATAAATACCTGAATTCAGCCACTATACTTCAAGGGAAAATCTGGAAAATAAAATTAATATAAAGAAAATTATACCTACATGTGTACCCCAGCTGATGATCAATGAATGTAACTAGCTTTCGTATGTATGTGTGTACAAGAAGTGTTCCATAATCATAAGATGACGTAAAAGTGGCAACGCGAACATTTTGTGTACAGGGGTGTATTTTTCATTCAGGAATGGGATTTTAAATTTCGCGTTCTTTTTTTTAATATCCTATATATATGTATATATAAAACAGACTGTTTGTTTGTTTGTGTGTTTGTTTGTTACGCTTTCACGGCAAAATTTCTGAACCGATTTACATGTAATTTGGACCGCTAATAGGTCTACCCCCAAAAGGAACAATAGGCTATATAAGATCTCGATCGGATGCCACGCCCCTTTTTACGCCCACTTTTTGTAAAACTATTATTACACCAATTTTACAATCACAATATGCAAAAACTACTAAACCGATTTACCTGAAATTTTGCATACCGATAGTTATAAGTCTGAAAAAACTATAGGCTATATATAAGATAGTGATCCGATGTCACGCCCCTTTCTACGCCCACTTTTTATAAAATTATCCTTACCTATATATTATCCTATAATTATATGAAAGAGAATGTCTGTTTGTTACGCTTTCACGGACAAACTACAGAACCGATTTACATGAAATTTAGAACACTAATAGTTCTATTCTAAGGTGATGATTTGACGTCACGATTCTTCTTATTCTCACTTTTTTTCTATATAATTGTCATACAAAATTTCCATTCGAGACTTACAGAAAACTACTGAACCGATTTACATGAAATTTGGTATACCAATAGGTCTGACCTCAGGATCTGGATTGGACGCCATGCCCCTTTTTACACCAACTTTTTGTAAAACAATTATTAAACCAAATTTACGTTCAGGCATACAAAAAACTTCTGATCCGATTTTCAATTTCAATTTCAAATTCTTTATTTCAATAACCTAGCCTATATAGGCCATAATCGGTTATAAATTTCTACTTATGAATAGTTTACATAAAAATGATTTTTTTCATACTTAAAATTATGATTTAAATAAAAGTAATAAATTAAATTAAAAAAAAATTAAAAATTGATATACTACAATATTAAAATACCTCATAGCCAAAACGTAAATACATTCAATTCCACTTTTAGTTTTCAATGAAGTGAATTTCTATAGGCTTATAGTTTAGCGCAAAAAACCTAGTAAAAAAAAACTATCTCCACCAGTTCCAGAAATATTTAGTGATGTGTGTGTGTAAAGAAATAACTAACCAAGTATAAAAGAAAGTAGCGTACTCCTCACAAGCCAAAATACTAAGAACAAAAACCTTTGTATAAAATAGGTCATGCACGTCTATTAGTTAAAGTTATACACGAAAAGGTGAAATATCCACACCAGGTCTAACACTCAACACTGATATTAAAAGTGGGGCCAACATTAATCACAAAAAAAACAATAAATCGTCGAGAGAAAAAATCATTGACAGGAAAAAACCAACCTCAAACCCCAATTCAATGCCAATACACTATTCACAAATTAAACTCCAAATTAGATAATATTGAATGTCTAACCCATATGCCGAAGTGCAACACTCCAATCAGTCTTTTATATGTCATTAAAAACTCTACAACAGTTTACCAAACAACTCATATACTCACTCCTATAATACAGTCAAGAAAGCTTCAAAGTAGCCACACTGAAAGAATAGCAATCAACTGACATGTCAAAAACTAACAATGCAGAAAACATATGACTAAAAGAGATATAACAGCAACTACATAAAATTACACCTCATAAAAAACGATTAGTAGTAATCAACAATAAGAGGGTCAATGCTACTAAAACAAAATATTCCTGCAATTCAGAATCAAACGTACAGAACAATTAACAAATAGAATCAAAAATAACCAAAAAAACATCCTGAGAGAAAAGACGCCAGATGAAATAAATTACAAGAAAACGGATCAAAAGAAACATGAATATGAACAGGATAAGGAACAAAATTAAGATTAGTACACTTAAATAAAGAATGGAATAGTGGATAACAATGATAAAAACAAAAGTGCCGATCCCAAAGACAAAAAACAAACCTTTCACCCACAATCAGTCTGAGATTTAATCCGACATTAAGGATAATTCCTCAATCCACACGTTAAACTCTTAGTTAAATAGATACCCATGAAATGTTATTAACTTTCTCCAAAAAAAAACAAAAATCCTTGAAGCCATGATAGTTTTATCCACAAGTCAAACCCCAAAGTCAAACCAACACCAATTACCAAGAATTAACACCATATTCAGTCAATACAATAGAACAACAACATCTCTCTCATTATTATGGAATGTTGCAAGCAAATATCCGATAAAAAGAAAAAAGCTGTTACAGTATCATCAATAAATACAGATCAATATAACATGCACATACCAAAATAGCAAACAACAAAGAAAATCCAACGAGCAAAACATACCTCCGAAAATCAACATACTATAGCATAGCATTGTCAATCAAGAATCAGACGAAATAGATGTACCACAACATTACAACCAGATCTCCTAACAACAAAAAAGATATAAAATATATAGCAATGGTTATAGAAAATATCACAGATATTGTTAAACACAATAACAGAACAAATCATAGACTTCATATAGTAAAGCTACATGTAACATATGGCTTAACTGGAACAAGAAGTAAATCCACATATATCATCTACCAACAGAACACAGAAGGAATCCGAAATAATTCTTCCAGACACTCCAAATTTAAAGCAGTAAACATCAGAAACCCGCAAAAAGAACATTAAAATGCAAATAAAAAACATTCAAAATGCAATCAAGCAAAATTCAACCTACCAATTTATCACAGAAAATGACTAGTCACTGTTAAGAAATGGAGTTTAATTTCCCACAATTATGCAAAAAAGACTTCAAATATGTGAATAGCATTCAAAGTTGAGCCACTAATAAACATCAACGTAACAATATAGATAAAAAATAAACAACCCTGCTTAGTTAAATAGATGTCATTACCATTCATTCGGCTCTGATAACAAAAAAGAATGCAAATATAACATCAAATATCAATATGCAATTAAAGATACAAAATTTAATTAAAAATTTACCACAGTAATACCATACACCAAATAATCAATAGAACCAAAAATGTTAAGACAAGAATCATCCATGCAATCATAATATCAAAATTCACACATTGCCTGCCCACATCATGAAAAACAAGAAATATACAAAAGAGAAATCAGACACCCATACAATATTAAAATGCATCACCACCTCCCGCCATATATCCAAAATAAGAAGTTTGTTCCCAATAAAATATACCAAAAAAGAACTCAGAACACCCCCATAAACCATAAAGACACACACCCTAAAATATCTAATAAATTCATACAATTCATAAGATAAACCAAAATAAAAAGCACAAAAATAACAAATCCAAATTTCCAAATGAAATGCCCAATAAGTGCAAACATAACACATATACTTAGCAAATACAAATCCCCTCAAAAAAACATCCGACACCTAAACCAAACTACAGAAACTAACTATGACAAGAGAGCTCTCGAAATAGTTTCCTCCTGTAAGTATCGGCTGAGACATCAAATATTCTCAGGGAAATAGGTAATTTGTTATATGATCGTGCTACCCTAACACAAAACGAGCGCTCCAATATCGGAGTTAATTTTGGTAATTTTAACTGTCTATTCCTGGTAGATCTACAGAATACAAACAAATCAACTAGATATCCAGGAGTCTGTAATTTATATGACTTATAAAAGTGTAACAGATTTCTATAAGTTATAAATTCCATGAAGGAAAAACCCAAGAACTTATAAATATAAGACGATACATGCTGAGACATCCTAAGAGAGTACAAATACCTAACAACTCTATTGAAAGCTAATCTAAGTTTTTTTATGATGTAACCAAAGGTTCCAGTAAAAACCTCCAAGGCGTATAAAAATATTGGCATTACCAGTGCATGTACAACTCTCCTCTTAACATTAAACGGCAACAATAAATCTAAACTGTATAGCTTACGTAAAGTAAAATTAACCCTAGATACAACAGAATTCACATGACTCTCAAAGCTCAAACCAGTATCAATAATTACACCAAGACATTTAAGTCTATCAACAAACTCAATTATTATACCATTAAAGACAACTGAAAAGTTATAACTATTACTTTTACCAAAAAACATTGCCTTAGTCTTATCCGTATTGATAACAAGACGATTATCAGTAACCCAATTCAAAAGCAATTCAACAGTAAAATCAATCATATTCTGCAGAACATCAGGAAACTCGGCAACACCCTTAAACAATAACTGAACATCATCCGCAAAAGAAAATGGAAGACACATATTACTTGAAACTATATCGAATAGATCATTCATGAACATAATAAAAAGCAGAGGCCCTAAAACTGAACCCTGCGGAACACCACTATAAACTGGAAGTGTTCTGGAAGCAACCCCATTACAAAAAACATATTGCATTCTATTAGATAGATATGAATATATCAATTTACAAGCCGATCCAGAAAAGCCATAATATCGATGCAACTTTTTAATTAAAAGCAAATGATTTACCCTATCAAAGGCTTTAGCAAAGTCCAAAGATAATAAAACACATATACCATTGCCAGAAAGATTACTCCTAATGTTTTCAGTTAGACCAAGAAGCAAAGACGTAGTACTCCTATTACACCTAAAGCCTGATTGACAATCATGAAGCAGTCGATTATCATCAATATGCTTTACAAGTTGAATCTTCATAAGATGTTCAACCATTTTAGATAAAATTGGCAATATTGATATGGGTCTAAATTCATCACGACCAATTAAAACGCTATTCTTCCTTATAGGAATAATCTTTGCAACCTTCCACGACAAGGGAAAAGTTGAAGTGGTTAAAATTGTATTAACTAAACGTAATATATAATTACCAGCAATTGGCATTAGAAGTCTGAGAAATTTGAGCGTAAATCGATCATGACCAACAGCAGTTGATTTTATCAGTTCAAAAGCATCAAACATCTCAAAAACATCTACCGAACGAAAAGAAAATCCATCATATGGAATATTGGAAAAATCTAAAAAGCCATCATAATCAACAGACTGATTAGAGGAGAAAGCTTCATTTAATTCATTAGGATCAACACCATTAAAATGATCAGTACCATCCACAACACCATTCTTATTCAATATATCCCAAATCTTCCTACTGTCCCCATCCTTGAACATTAAACCATGTGCCTTTCTCTTATATTTCCTAATAACTGACTTCGCCCGATTTCTAGTCCGACAGAACATTCTCCAATTAGTCTCAGTCCTATCAATCAAATATGCTCTGTAAGCAAGAGCATAACTGACAGACAATAAACTATCTCAGGTGCATTAATCCACTCATCATTATAACCACGCACCATTCGTCTCTTAAATGGGACAACAAAATGCAAGAACTGAAAATTCTCATTTAAAATCATCAACTGCTCATCCACATTATCAGTTAAATACATGCCACCAAAATCACAATCCAACAACATGGCTTCCAATGAACCCATATTGACTGCATCATAATCATAAAATTCATAAAATTGTCTGGCAACCGATCGAGAAATCTTGAGCGACAAAAAAATGAATGAGTGACGCGATATTCCCGGACATTGGAACTGGTCCGATACCTCTACCAATTCCGGAGAAGACACCAAAAAAAATCCAATAAAGAAGTTGAATTATGACGAACATCAAAATGAGTAGGCATTGAATTGTGAGTAGGAGAAAGATTTAAACCATGACAAATATTCCTAACTCTCAAAGACTTTACCGGATCAAACAAATTATTATTAAAATCACCCATAATAACAATGTTTGAATATCGAACAAGAATGTCAGATATTTCACCCTCAAGTGAAGCAAAATCACCATGAGGAAGATAAACTGTCCCCACTAAAACCTTGACATCACCAAAAACAACTTCAACAAACAGACACTCAACTACTCCATAATTTTGACCTATATATACAACTCTATACTCAATATTCTTAGAAATGTAAAGAGCAACACCACCACCCCTACCACATGGCCGATCATTTCTAACACACACATATCCTGAAATATCAATGACACTAGTGGAAACCGTTTCCCTTAACCATGTTTCACTTAAACCGAAAACATCTAGAAATCCACCATCGAGCAGACGTTTGATCTCTGCAAATTTAGTAGAGTTCGGATTTAAGTTAAGGCTTGTACAATTAAGGTGGGCCACATTAAAATTTCTATTGAAAACAGATAGTTGAGATCGTAATAAGCTATTGTCACTTACAACGTAACCAAGATTATCTCGAGCAGACATGACAAATATTTAAAAATGTAAAAATGCTTAAAAAAAATAATTAAAAAGAAAAATAAATTAAATTGTTATATACAACTTCCAAAATAACACTCAATATTATAAAAAAAGAAACAAAATATAAATTTTTGAAAAAGGAGACACAAATGCCACTCAATTTACATAGATATAAATAAATATATGTATGTGTACATTAAACAAATTTAAAAACGCAATAAAAACTTAAAAAAAAAAGCAAAGTGTACATAACATACACATACATACATACAAGCATATGCATGTGTATATTAAACAAATTAAAAACGCCAGTAATTACGTGTTAATTGGAATAAAAACATAAAAAAGGAATGTGCACATAACATACACATACATACATACATAAATACATACATACATACATACATACATACATACATACATACATACATACATACATACATACATACATACATACATACATACATACATACATACATACATACATACATACATACATACATACATACATACATACATACATACATACATACATACATACATACATACATACATACATACATACATACATACATACATACATACATACATACATACATACATACATACATACATACATACATACATACATACATACATACATACATACATACATACATACATACATACATATATGTATAAAACAAAAAATACTGCGTAAATGGAGGGACAAGTGTGCGATAAAAATACTATAACAAAAATAAATTTAAAACACAATAAATAAATATAAATAAGTAATAAATACGAAAATAAGGAAACGAGATCAATCATAATAAATAACAAACAAAAAAAAAAAAAAAAAAAACGTTATGTTGACAAAAAACTGGGATTGGAAATATTAATTGGAGAAAGTGAGCAGTTATTTAAATCGCCAAATAGTTCAATACATTGATTATAAGAGAGCAACTTCACCGACCCATCATTCATTGTAATGCTAGCTTTCGGAATATCATAGTTTTTGAATTTATATTTAACAAATTTTCCTTCATTTCTCAGCCTCCGACATACAGAAATCAACTTTCTTGCTGCATCAGTTAAATGATCATTTATAATTATTTTAGAATGAACAGAAGAGGGAATGACATCACTTAGCTTTATGTTTCTAGCTTTGTTGTAATTAAACATAACAATATCCCGAACCTGAATTGAATTAAACTTTACCAAAACAGCTTTACCGCCAGCAAAATAAGTGCAATGCTGAAGATCCGTATCCGATACTGACACATTGCACAAAGAAAAAATTTTTCTAACAGGAGTACGAAGATCCTTAATTTTTTTAGGCAGCCCCCAGATAACAACATTTGCTCTATTTAGCCTTCTTTGCAATATACTCGCCTGAGTTTCAAGTTTAATTAATTTGCTATTGGCCGCATTATCAACCACTTTGACTACATCGAAACAATGTTTCAAATCAGATTTTATCAGTTCTACATCACAGATTGGTTGAGAATTTGATAATTCAGAAAATTTCTCTTCGATTACCCTTAAACCAGCTTCAAGATGTTCATTAAGCAGCTGTCTACTCGCTTGAATCTTTTCCTCTAAGTCCTTTTCCAAAGAAACTTTTAGAGCCGCAAAACCATTCCTTAACTCCTCCTGCACATTACAGCCTTTGCGTATATTAGTACAATTACTGCAGATATACTTTAAAACTTTATTTTTTAATAAAATACTATGTTGTTCTAAGGAAATGTCGGCACATTTTATATGAAAGTATTCACCACAATAAGCACAACCAACACTTCTTTGGGTCTTGGTAACATTTTTGTCACACTGTGGACATTTAAAATTCTCACTGTGTGGAGCCATCCCTGCCAGCAACTCAACTAACTTTAAATGCATTAAAAGCTGACTTTTTCATCAACTAGTTATGGTTGATTCTTGGATTATTTTTAATGGAGCCAACTGACTATTTTAACATGGCGATGTCCTACGCAGTAGTCAATTGTCCGACTCTGCATGCCTTTTCAACTAGCTTAAAGTTAGTTACAAAAAACTTAGCTTAAAGTTAACTCTTTATTAACTAACTTAAAGTTAGTTGCAGAAAAGTCAAGTAATAGTTTTCTTTTGTATTCCCTACTGTATTTATTAATTAAATTTTAATTAAATATATTTAAATATATATAAATTTAACTACTAGTTATCTAAATTACATTTCACTTTAATACAAGTTATGATATTAGTTCGTTAAAATTAATAGACATCAGTTTTCTGCAGGGGAACTAATAATAACACCGGTATCCATAAAATTATGAATGATTTGTTCATTATTTCCATGATTCCCATTGATCCAAATCTAAAATAAATTTTAAAATGTTATGTGTAATGTTAACTGTTAATGTATTATATTTACAGTATTAATCAGCAGAATTTAGAATTTAGGGACCGAGTTTTGAAATATTTAACCTTTTATAATTAATTTTTCCAATTTACTGACTCTAATTTCACAACGCACAGTGGTATAGGAAAAAAAAAAGAGGGAAATAATTCGGTAACTTCTAAACGGTTAATCCGATTTTAATGAAATTTGGTGTGCACAAAGAGGAGGTGTTGTCGAGTTTAGGTTTTGAATTTGGACCTTATAGGCCAACCAGGGGCCCGGCGGGGGGTCATCAAATTAGGACACCTCGGCTATGTTAAATTTTTAAAACGATCCTATTTCTTCATTTGAGTTCCGATTTAAAAAAAATTTCGTATATAGAATCTCCTCATCGAGCACTATAAAAAATGTCGTCGTAGCAGTAAATTATCTCTTATAGTTTAGGAGATATTCGCATTTGAATATTAAAATTTTAAAATTTTTACCGTCCTTACTTTAGTTTTTTTGATAATAGCAGGTCCAAATATTTCCGATTTTCGCCATTTTTTTTTATTTGCTTAACAACAAGTTTATATACCAAGCAGTGAAAGAATTATGTAAAAATCATGACTGAGTCCAAAGTTATAGGCATTTAAATTTAAAAAATTAAAAAAAGGCGATTTTTTGTCATTTTTTTGGGAAAAAAGTATCTTTTTCTTTTTAAGTTATCTAAAAAGTTTCTAAGAAGATGTATATAGAATTTATACTTTTTGGAAAGCTGACTTTACATAAAATACGATAAATGAAACAAAACCTAAAAATTTTTGATACCGAGGGGACCAGGTCCATCCAAAAAAACCCTATTTTTTATGGAAAATTAAATTTTGAGCAAAAATTCTCAAATCGCATAGTCGATATCAAATTATAGTGACCTGTTTTATATGACCCAATATGTTCTTAATCATTTTGTAACGGGTTTCGATAACCCCGCCCCTGGTATGGATATAATAGGCAAAAAACTAAAAAATCCCATTTTTGGGATTTTTTAAAACTTTTTTGGGAATTCCGGGATTTCTAATAAGAAAATTCGAAATTTTTATTTAATTTTGGATTTTAAGTAAAAAAATCTACCTAACTGTAAAATTTCATCAAAAAATATTCATAAATAAAATTTTTATTGCAATTAGAAAAATTTGTATCTTCGCAAAAACTGAATAAAAAACATTTTTTAATTTTTTTTAAAAAAAGTATTCCGCGAATTTTTTAATTTTCAAAAATTATATACAGTTTTGAAAAATAGACAAAATTACCTTTCCATTGATATATAACATGCCTACCTAATGTTTTTTAAGTGACAAATTAATTAGGGAAAACTCAACATCTTTTAGAAAATTTGCCTAGCACTATTATTTTCATCCATAAGGTTAACTCTTAAATTTGTTACATATATGGATGAAAATAATAGTGCTAGGTAAATTTTCTAAAAGATGTTGAGTTTTCCCTAATTAATTTGTCACTTAAAAAACATTAGGTAGGCATGTTATATATCAATGGAAAGGTAATTTTGTCTATTTTTCAAAACTGTATATAATTTTTGAAAATTAAAAAATTCGCGGAATACTTTTTTTTAAAAAAAATTAAAAAATGTTTTTTATTCAGTTTTTGCGAAGATACAAATTTTTCTAATTGCAATAAAAATTTTATTTATGAATATTTTTTGATGAAATTTTACAGTTAGGTAGATTTTTTTACTTAAAATCCAAAATTAAATCAAAATTTCGAATTTTCTTATTAGAAATCCCGGAATTCCCAAAAAAGTTTTAAAAAATCCCAAAAATGGGATTTTTTAGTTTTTGCCTATTATATCCATACCAGGGGCGGGGTTATCGAAACCCGTTACAAAATGATTAAGAACATATTGGGTCATATAAAACAGGTCACTATAATTTGATATCGACTATGCGATTTGAGAATTTTTGCTCAAAATTTAATTTTCCATAAAAAATAGGGTTTTTTTGGATGGACCTGGTCCCCTAGGTATCAAAAATTTTTAGGTTTTGTTTCATTTATCGTACTTTGTGTAAAGTCAGCTTTCCAAAAAGTATAAATTCTATATACATCTTCTTAGAAACTTTTTAGATAACTTAAAAAGAAAAAGATACTTTTTTCCCAAAAAAATGACAAAAAATCGCCTTTTTTTAATTTTTTAAATTTAAATGCCTATAACTTTGGACTCAGTCATGATTTTTACATAATTCTTTCACTGCTTGGTATATAAACTTGTTGTTAAGCAAATAAAAAAAAATGGCGAAAATCGGAAATATTTGGACCTGCTATTATCAAAAAAACTAAAGTAAGGACGGTAAAAATTTTAAAATTTTAATATTCAAATGCGAATATCTCCTAAACTATAAGAGATAATTTACTGCTACGACGACATTTTTTATAGTGCTCGATGAGGAGATTCTATATACGAAATTTTTTTTAAATCGGAACTCAAATGAAGAAATAGGATCGTTTTAAAAATTTAACATAGCCGAGGTGTCCTAATTTGATGACCCCCCGCCGGGCCCCTGGTTGGCCTATAAGGTCCAAATTCAAAACCTAAACTCGACAACACCTCCTCTTTGTGCACACCAAATTTCATTAAAATCGGATTAACCGTTTAGAAGTTACCGAATTATTTCCCTCTTTTTTTTTCCCTATACCACTGTGCAACGTATACAAGGAAATGACAAAAATGTAAAACAAAATTCCAAATAATAAAGAAACATGAGAAAACATGTCGAAACAAAATGCTCTCCAGATAATTTTGGGGTACTCCCGCATTATATGATAGTTAGTTTGTACCTAGTCTTTAAAAGTCGGTTGTTTACGTTAATAAATACCAAATTTTGGAACATTTCTGCATTACATTGTTGTTCGTTTATAGTCAGTCTACTAAAGTTAACAAATAAAATCATAATAATAGAGAAACAAGAGAAAACATGTTGAAATACAATTGATTCCCTCCAGATAATTTTGAGGCACTTCTGCATTACATTATAGTTAGCTTGTAGTTAGTATTTAAAAGTCGGTTCTTTAAGTTGCCAAATACACAATTTCGGGACAGCTCTGCATTACATTGTAGTTAGCTTATAGTCAGTCTGTAAAAGTAAACTAGAAGTGAATTTTTCTCGTAGTCGACTACAAAATTGCTGGCAGGGATAGTACAATTTTAAATACACTGCAAATCCCAGCCCCGATATAAACAACAGCAGATGTAACAACTGGTGTCTCAAAATTAACCAAATATGTACTTTGAAGAGTAGCCAAACGGAAGAGACGTGTTGCAAATAAATGAGTACTCCAATAAAAATCCAATCGGGTAACACAGGCTTTTTAAATGATTATTCCTTGTGCAAAAAGTAAATAAACTGCAACCAATCAGTAATAACACCAAACACTAAACAGTGCTACCAATTACAAGCTGTTATTGTACGTTGTATTGTATTATTTATTTTGTTTGTTTACTTTTTTAACAAACAAAAGAGCACTCAATAAATAAAACTTTTATTAAACAAAATGTTCTTTTTTTAGATTATTAGATACAAAATGCTACTTTAAAACATAAAACTTTTTAATTTTTAATTATTTTTCTTAGCACAAAAACTTTTGCTAATTACTCATGGCAGCGTTGCCTGCCAGTATTTTTTTTTTTCATAAAAACTATTATAATGAATGTTGTGGAATGAACATTACGAAACATTACATCTTCAAAACGTATAATATGTATTTAATAATAAATATATATGACACTCTTTTTACTCTTTCACTACATAACTACTAAATCGGTTTACATAAATTCGGCATATTAATAGGTATAACCTCAGAAGTTAAAAAAGACTCTATATTATATTGATTGGATGCTACGCATATTTTTATGTTCACTTTTAGAATACCACCTATAACACCAAATTTCTAGGCTAAATATAAAAAATATGAACCGATTTTCAAGAAATTTGGCAACATACAGTGTATTTATGGAATCAACTTTTTGATCTGGATTTTATGCTTCATGAAATTCAGCATGATAATAGTTCGTGGAAGGTTAGGTTAGTTTGAGGAAGAGAATATTTAATACATAAAATCCAAAAAAATACACCTATACCACTAATTTCAGGAATGTTGTGATCTTAATGAAATGCAATGACTTTTTTCCGTCTACTTTTTGTTACATTTATAATGCTAGAGATCATGATATATACTTCTTATATTATATAAGAATTATTATTTAGTTAAATTTTTAATCAAAAATTTATTTTTATTTGAAAACTCTATAATGTTTAACTAACTTTACGATTACGTAAAATAAAAATCTGTAATCAATTTAATTTATTATCAAAAATCGATTTTCATCTAAAGCGTAAAATCGGTTGTAGATCCGTATATAATACTCCCATCACTTATATTTTCCACCGGAAAACTATTCTTATTTCAAAACCTGTAATCGGCTGTATATCCTCAAAAAATAACTATTTGAAAACTGAATCGGATGTAGTTTACTACGATCGAGAAAATAGCATATGAACATTTTTTATCAAAATTATATTATATAATTATATTGTTGTAGATCCATATATAAGACTCCCATCACTTATATTTTCCACCAGAAAACTATTTTTATTTCAAAACCTGTAATCTGCTGTGTATCAGAAAATAACTATTTTAAATCAGAATCGGATGTAGTTTCCTACGATCCTAAAATAGGGTAAATGATATATTCATATTACATTTTCACAAAAATTCGAATTTAAATCGGCTGTGGTTCCTTATATAACACTTAAATCTATCTAGAAAATCATTCTTATCTCCCCTTAAAATTTATATTTATATAACTATTTAAAAATTTACTTTAAATAACTCTCAATTCGAGAAAACAATAAAGATGCGTAATCACTAATATTTAAATCGAGATAACAATAAAAATCTGTGATCAGTTAAACATACCATGAAAAAATTATCTTGATATAAATTCGGTTGCCATTTTTTAAATGCAGCTCAAATCTAAAAAACCATGAAGATATGTATTTGACTACTCATTAGAGTGTCCCGAAAGACAGCACTTTTGCAAATCTTATATAAATAGGTAGACCTCTCAAATGATGCATATAAAGCATTGTTCATATAAAATTTGGATGAATTCATCATTCGATATCTTTTTATACTTTTAGAAAATTATCCACCAAAAATTCTGCACAACTTTTTCTGTATGTAGCGCCGTATTTATTGCAAGCTTTTCAAATTAAATAATGATTTTGAATAACTCCAGCACACATTTTCCATTTACCATTAACAAATTCCGAAATTTTTTTAATTGGAGGAAGATTTGGATATTTTAATAAGTAAAATTATTTGGGTATGTTTTTTTGTATATCTAACGATATTTGACCTTTAAACCTTTTTTCATCGGATTTGATAAGTGGTGTCTAAATCCAGCCAAAACTTAAGTGTGGATGCATAAAAGCTAATGAATAACAATAATATTTTTAAACATACTTTTGTATAAATGGATGTATTTGAGAAACAATGAGACAAAAACGGTGGTTTTACTCTTTAATGAACAACTCAAAATTGTTTGTCAAATTAAAAGTTGTTTTGTTTTCTCTGTCAAAATTCAAGGACTCTTCATATTTTCCTAGGACAGTAATTTTGTTCTTTTTTAAGAATTTTAAAATCTTGCAATGAGCCCAAATTTTTCATGATTTTGTCCAGAATTTTGCATAATCGTTTCAGAGTTTCTTCAATTGCATGTAATTTTTCAAATAGCAAGAAAATCGCTTGAAATTTTGTATGGTTAATGGTACGTATTTTTGTAGTTAATAAAATGCCCCGAAGCCTTTTGCCACTTTACACCAGGGGCACTACAATTCAAAGTAAAGTGTGACCAAATTTAAACTGAACAGTTCTTAAAATTTACTGCACGTGGAAAAATTAAAATAACTATTTTGAAAGTGTCCTTAGTTTCCTACCAGTGATTTAAAATGCTGATTTCAGTATAATTTCTCGAAAAAAGTTTTTTAGATTTGTCTACAAATTAGTAAAAATTTCCTAATTTAAGCTCATTATCAATTTGTAAATTTTTAAAGGACTTTTTGGTCCAGAAACTGACTTTAAGTATTAAACAAAATGCGAAAAAATATAATAACTATTTTATCGTTATAAGCTAAATTTTGACATCTATTTAAAAAAGATAGAAAAATATTCTTTTTAATTTTCGAAGAAACCCGGGCAACGCCGGGTACACGCAGCTAGTTTAAAATAAATTTTGAGATGAATGAAACTTATTAAATTTTATGATATCCTGGTATTTTGGGGTGGTGAAACTAAAGAAGATATATTTAGTGGGCCAAAATAAATAAATCTGGAATTGGCGGTTGAAAAGGCTTAAAAAAACAGCGAAAATGCAATCTGATGATGGGAATAAGATATAGAAAGGATGGATAAATATAGGTAGGAGAAAACCGACAATATACTTGGGGAAAAGGTTAAGATTGGAGGGAAAAATCTATATAGATAGTTTTTTTTTAATGCTTTTGTTAGTGTAACTACAAAAAAGCACCAGAATGGTATATAAATACATAAAATATATGATGATATATATATATAGCGAAAAAACCGCGAATTTTGTAAATAGGAGATGGGTATTTAAGGCAACAACATAGGAGAATTAGAGCTATTGGCAAACGAAAAGTTGAGTGAGAGACTAAATTATTTATAAAGTAAAGCTGCAAGAGAAAAAAGCAAATTTAAATTAATAATCTGTGTGGAAGAGTAAAAGTAAAATTTGAATAAGTGTATTTCTCTATTTGCTCGTGGAACAATAAAAATATTTAAGTTTATGAAAATTAAAATTATACGTAAGTGAATAAAAAAAATAAAGAATAGATCTCGATAAAATAAAGTATTAATAATCAAATGTTAATTAAACTAGAGTTATAAAACAAATTTTCGATAGAAGTTTCGATTTATAAACTAATATGAAATAATATTTGATTATTAATAAGAGCAATTAAGTTTCATGTGATAAAAGAAAATATTAAATTTTTTTTACTCTAGCTGGCTATTTTTTTTGGGAAAAATTATTCACATAAATACATTGATGCACTCATCCTAAACCACACAGTTATTTATCAGGTAATATTTACAATATTTTGTTATACAAACTTTTGAAAATTACACTAAAGAAACAAAAAAATGAAAAACAAGTTAGAGTGCTACATTCGGCTATGCCGAATCTTAAATACCCTCCACCAGCAAACTACTTTTTATTGAAACCCATCTAACTATCTAATTTTTAGATAACTTGCCAACATTTTTGTCGAACTAATTTTGATTAGGTCCAGAAAAATGTATATTAATACGCCAGTTCGAAAACATTTTAATAGAATGATGTATCTATACACAGAATATGGGAGTTGTAACCAATTATGGACTGATCGGGAAACAATTTCGTATAATGATTTTTATGCAAAAAAAGATCAAGTCTAATTTTACTCCAATAGCTTTATTAATCAATGAAATACGTGCGTTTAGGGCCTATCCGGAAAAATTTCGTAGAGTGATTTATGTAAAGACAAAACATATTTGTGTCGAATTTTCTCAAATTAACTTTATTTGACAATGAAATATGTGTGTTTAAGTGACTCTCAGAAGTGGACCTTATATAGAAGCTATGACCAATAATAGACCGATCCGAGAAAAAAGTGGCAGAATGATTCATATGTACACAAAACTTATTCAAGTCGAATTTTACCCCTATAGCTTTAGAATTCAATGAAATATATGTGTGTAAGTGATTTTCGGAAGTGGACCTTATATGGGAACTATGACCAATTATGGGCCTATTCGGGAAACATTTCGCAGAGTGATTCATATTTGGACAAAACTTGTTTGTGTTGAATTTTATCAAGATAGCTTTATTTGATAATGAAATATGTGCTTTTAAACATATTCAAGTAGAATATTATCCCAATAGCTTTAGAACTCAATGAAATATATGCGTTTAAGTGATTTTCGGAAATGGACCTTATATGGGAGCTATGACCAATTATAGACCTATCCAGAAAAAATTTCGTAGAGTTATTCATGTTTATGCAAAACATATTTATGTCGAATTTTGTCAAGATAGCTTTACTTGACATTGAAATATGTGCTTTTAAGTGATTTTCGGAAGAGGGCCTTATATGGGAGCTATGACCAATAAGGGACCGATCAGTAAAAAAATAGTGAAATGATTTGAATGCACACAAAACATATTTCTGTCGAATTTTATCCCGATAGCTTTAGAATTCTATGAAATATATGCGTTTAAGTGATTTTCGGAAGTGGACCTTATATGGGAGCTATGACCAATTATGGGCCTATCCGGAAAAAAATTCGTAGAGTGATTTATATTTCGACTAAACATATTTGTGTCGAATTTCATCAAAATAGCTTTAGTTGACAATGAAATATGAACTTTTAAATGATTTTCGGAAGTGGGCTTTATATGGGAGCTATGACCAATAATGGACCGATCCGTAAAAAATTTGGCAGAATGATTTATATGTACACAAACATATCCAACTCGAATTTTATCATAATAGCTTTATTCATCAATGAAATATGTGCGTTTAGGTGATTTTCGGAAGTGGACCTTATATGGGAGCTATGACCAATTGTGGACCGACTGAGATCTACGTTGACAGTATGATTTCTGTTCATATTATATTTACATGTACAAAATTTCGTGTTGATACCGATATATTTGAGGGAGTTATTAACGATAAACTAATTTCCGGGAATGTATACCTTTGTATGGGGGCTATGGGAAATATTCGATCGATTGTAAAGATTTTGAATATAGTTGATCACTACCCTGAAAAAATAATGTATGACAAAATTCATCGAAATATCTTTGGTAGTTTCTGAGAAAACTTCAAAAGAATTATGAAAAAAAAGTAATTTTTTTCGAGGTAGTCTGAAATTTTTACTCATAACTTTTTACGTTGTGAACCGATTTTGCTCAATTTCAATACCAAACTGCTTAGGATAATAATAAATATTTTGGGTGAATTTGGTTTATTTCCTTTGCTTAGTTTTAACGTGAGCGTGTTTTACACAGACAGACAGACGAACAGATGGACAGACGGACATAGCTAAATCGACTCAGAATTTGATAAGGACCCAGAATATATATACCTTGTTGGGTCTTAGATGAATATTTCTTGGTGTTACACACGGAACGACAAACTTATATATACCCTCTATCACCACTGATGGTGGTGGAGGGTATAACAAAAAGTATAGAAACCTCCAATAAGATTGGTAGAATTGTGGCTGCATAAGGTAGTGGAAAAAATTTAAGGAATACAAATACGATATCTTGATTAAAAAAAATAAAACAGTAATCTAAAATTGTGTATATCACATTATTTTATTGTAAAAGAAACATACATTTTTGTCTCCATTTTCAACTAAGATTAAATCACTAAATAAGTATTGAAGCAGCTGAAAGTAAAGAAAAATGTATTAATCATTAAAAAAATAATAATATGTATTAAAATACATAAGTTAGTCTAAGTCTTTGTGTTGTGTGAATCTAATGTAAGAATTTCGAGAGTGTGTGGTTGGTTATATGTATGTTATTAGCTTAATTACATTTTTTTGAGTTATAAGGCCAGAAAAAAATTAGCAAAACGGTTAGGAAACAAAAATATAAGTATATCTCTTTATAGAAACAATTTTTTAAATCTATATATAAAAATGAAAGTGGTATGTATGTATGTATGTAGTATGTATGTATGTATGTATGTATGTATGTAGTATGTATGTATGTATGTATGTATGTTGAGTATGTATGTATGTATGTATGTATGTATGTATGTATGTATGTATGTATGTATGTATGTATGTATGTATGTATGTAGTATGTATGTATGTATGTATGTTGTATGTATGTATGTATGTAGGTATGTAGGATGTATGTATGTATGTATGTATGTGTATGTATGTATGTATGTATGTATGATGTATGTATGTATGTATGTATGTATGATGTATGTATGTATGTGTATGTATGTATGTATGTATGTATGTATGTAGTATGTATGTATGTATGTATGTATGTATGATGTATGTATGTATGTATGTTGTATGTATGTATGGATGTATGTATGTATGTATGTATGTATGTATGTATGTATGTATGTAATGTGTATGTATGTATGTAGTAGTATGTAGTATGTATGTATGTATGTATGTAGTAGTATGTATGTATGTATGTATGTATGTATGTATGTATGTATGTATGTATGTCTGTATGTATGTATGTATGTTGTATGTATGTATGTATGTATGTATGTATGTTGTATGTATGTATGTATGATGTATGTATGTATGTATGTATGATGTAGGTATGTATGTATGTATGTATGTATGTATGTAGTATGTATGTATTGTATGTATGTATGTATGTATGTATGTATGTATGTATGTATGTATGTATGTATGTATGTATGTATGTATGTATGTATGTATGTATGTATGTATGTATGTATGTATGTATGTATGTATGTATGTATGTATGTATGTATGTATGTATGTATGTATGTATGTATGTATGTATGTATGTATGTATGTATGTATGTATGTATGTATGTAGTATGTATGTATGTATGTATGTATGTATGTATGTATGTATGTATGTATGTATGTATGTATGTATGTATGTATGTATGTATGTATGTATGTTTGTATGTATGTATGTATGTATGTATGTATGTATGTATGTATGTATGTATGTATGTATGTATGTATGTATGTATGTATGTATGTATGGTTTATCTGGGAAACTAATCGAACTAAATTCTTCAAATTTTGCACTAAGAAGTTAAATATTCATCTGAACATTTTGGAGAAAAAAGAGCGGACTTTCGTCATGGGGGGGCTTGGAACCCCCATATAAATTAAATAGGAAAATTATTATATCTGAGAAACTATTAGAGCTAGAATCTTCAAATTTTAATTGAAGAACTTTGACATTCATGTGAAGATTCAGAGAATAACGGACGGACTTTCAATGGGGGCTTGGCACCTCACATATGAATTAAATACAAAATTTCGCTTATCTGGGAAACCAATAGAACAAGATTCTTCAAATATTGCAAGAAGAACTTTATTATACATATGAACATTTTGGAGAAAAAAAGGGCCGACTTTCATCTGGGGGCTGTGAGTTCCCTTATGAATTAAATAGAAAAATTCGTATATCTGAGAAACTCTTAGAGCTAGAATCTTCAAATTCTATATGAAGATCTTTGACATTAATCTGAACATTTAGAGAATAACGGGCGGACTTTCAATGGGGTCTTGGCACCCCCTATATGAATTAAATACAAAATTTCATATATCTAAGGAAAATATTAGATATTTTTTTTAATTTGTCATCGATTACATTAAAATCTTAATTAACGTTCGGAAAAAATGCATCTCTGGAAAACATTACAGTTAGAATCTTCAAAATTATTAAGAAGATTTTTTATTTATATTGATTTTAGGGTAGCAAAGCACACTGGGTATAGCTAGTATAAACATAAAAAAGACACCAATAAACTCTTTTGGAGCTTAAGCGAAGCAAAAATATAGTTAAAAATCACCTGTAGAAGTGGCAGGAATCATTTAACCTCAAGGAGCTCCTTTAGGCGAAAAAAAGAATATTGGAAAGAATAAAAAAAATTGAATTAGATGTAAGCTATACCTTGAGCCCTATAAAGACAAAAATTGCGTGTGGTATTGTGTTGTGCGTAGTTTTGCAGTCTTACCTTTTTGTGTTCGTGTTTATAACTTGACGTCAGGGTTGGAACCTCCTGGGATGGGAAAGCTAGTCGGTGGAATCGTCAGGCCAAAGTAGACCGTAACAAAATTTAGCATTATTTTTTGATTAAAATTAAAATTCACAACAAGGGATGTTTTTCACGTCAAAAAAGGGAAAAGTTGTAAATTAACTTAATTTTAGTTAGTTTAAATTGAACTTTAAATTAAAATTGCATTTCGTGAAAACTATTGATATTTTAATGTGAATAATACAAAAATAATTTTGACCGCACAAAGTTTGATTCACAAAAATTTAGCATTATTTTTTGATAACTTCACTGTGAAAGAAACAATTCCTTGATGATTGCTTCAGTTTTTTTCACAAAGTTTTGGCTCTTGGTATTTTTGGAAATGAAGAGTTTAATTAAAATTTATTATGGGGAATGTCAAAAAATCGCTTTGACTAGTTATTGAGATCTTGATCGATGATAGCAATTAGTCATTGAATAAAAAAATCGAACATATTTGTATTAACCTTAATTTTTTAAATTTCGTTCCCGAATCAAAATTCCAATTAAGGAGTAATTTTTTTAATAAACAAATTGTAGTTAAATACCCATTGGTTTTTTTCTTTGCATACACCCAACGTATGTGTTACGTTTTTTCAATAAGTGTATGTTTGTTGTTGGTTTTTTCGATGAAATTTTTTACAGGTTGTCTTTTGAAAAATGTGATAAATTGCAACTGGCAGTTGCTCATTTTGCTGCTGGCAGTAGAAGAACCAACACAATTTATTGCGCAATTTTTCCATGGCAATAGTAGTTCGACCGTTCTGTGCGTGCGCTGCTAAAACAGAAAAATATATTTTGATTGTTTTTAAATATTTTGCGCCTGCTAACAAAAATTGCAAACAGAACAAATATTTCTAGTAGTAAAGTGATGGATACATTTTATAGTTTTATATTAATTGCATAGTCGTACAAAAGAAATCTTGTGCTATTGCTGCATATTTAAACGCTGATAAATTATTCTGAAAATGTTCTGTGTTTTATTTAGTGTTCTGTATTTGTTCAGTATTTCGTTATTTTTTCAGTATTGCGTTATTTATGAAATAATTGCATAAAAGTCCTTCATTTACTATTCTGTGTACATAGTAACATAGTAATAACAAGTAAGAGTGTTATATTCGGCTGTGCCGAATCTTGTATACCCACCATCAAATCATTGCCAAAAAGGAATGCTTCCTTATAAATAAACTTTGATATTTAAGAATCGATGCTTTTGTTATTATCAAAACAATTTTCTCATTTATTACATCTATGTATAGGGAAATTTTTGTCGAATTTTGTCGCTGTCGTTTGGTCAATTATGGACCGATCCTCGTCAAATTTTCTATAACGATTCTAGTTTAGGCTAGTAATGAGCGTTAAAGCCATTTTCCGAAGGGGACCGTATATGGGGGTAGGATAAATTATGGACCGATCGTTATAAAATTTTACAAAGCGATTTAGGTTTCTATAGAATAAGTTTATGTCGAATTTCATCGCTGTAGATGCTTCTTTTAGACAATTATGAACCTTAAAGCCATTTTCTGAAGGGGACCTTATATGGGGGGTAGGGTCAATTATGGACCGATCCTTATAAAATTTTACAATGATATTAAAGTTTCTATAAAATATGTTCGTGTCTTATTTTAGACCATTCGGAGCGTTAAAGTATTTTTCTGAAGGGGACTTTATATGGGGGGTAGGGTCAATTATGAACCGATCCATATACAATTTTACAAAGCGATTTAGGTTCGTATAATATATGTTTAAGTCGAATTTCATCGTTATAGCTGCTATTTTTAGTCAGTTATGAGCGTTAATGTAATTTTCTGAGGGGGACCTTATATGGGGGATAGGGTCAATTATGGACCGATCTTTATAAAATTTTACAATTATATTAAGATTCTTAGAAAATATGTTTATGTTGTATTTCATCGCTATAGCTGCCTTTTTAATCAGTTATGAGCATTAATGTCATTTTCTGAGGAGGACCTTATATGGGGGATAGGGTCAATTATAGACCGATCCTTATAAAATTTTACAATGATATTAAGGTTCCTAAAAAATATGTATATGTCGAACTTCATCGCTATGGCTGCTTTTTTTAGTCAGTTATGAGCGTTAAAGTCATTTTCTGAGGGGGACCTTATATGGGGGATAGGGTCAATTATGGACCGATCCTTATAAAATTTTACAATGATATTAAGATTCCTATAAAATATGTTTATGTTGTATTTCATCGCTATAGCTGCCTTTTTTAATCAGTTATGAGCGTTAATGTCATTTTCTGAGGAGGACCTTATATGGGGGATAGGGTCAATTAAAGACCGATCCTTATAAAATTTTACAATGATATTAAGGTTCCTAAAAAATATGTATATGTCGAATTTCATTGCTATAGCTGCTTTTTTTAGTCAGTTATGAGCGTTAATGTCATTTTCTGAGGGGGACCTTATATGGGGGATAGGGTCAATTATGGACCGATCCTTATAAAATTTTACAATGATACTAAGATTCCTAAAAAATGTTAATGTCATTTTCTGAGGAGGACCTTATATGGGGGATAGGGTCAATTAAAGACCGATCCTTATAAAATTTTACAATGATATTAAGGTTCCTAAAAAATATGTATATGTCGAATTTCATTGCTATAGCTGCTTTTTTGAGCGTTAATGTCATTTTCTGAGGGGGACCTTATATGGGGGCTAGGCGAAATCGTGGACCGATATTGCCCATTTTCAATACCAAACAAACTGCATCAATATAAAATATTTGTGCAAAATTTCAGCTCGCTAGCTGCTTCCGTTTGGACTCTATCGTGTTTTCAACAGACGGACAGACAGACGGACGGACATGGCTAGATCGTCTTAGAACTTAATGAGGATCCAGAATATATATACTTTTATGGGTCTTAGATGAATATTTCGATGTGTTACAAACGGAATGACAAAAACAATATACCCCCCATCTTTTTGATGGTGGGTATAAAAAATTGAAATTTAAATGTTGAAAAACAAAATCTAAAACAGGAAATCATCAGCAAACATAGTTAACATCCATTCTTCAAAAAGGCCCACATACTACGCGCAAATTTCATAGATTTTAATATAAAAATCATTAGGAAATACAAAAATTTCCAAAGGAAATTTCAAACATTTTTTAACAAATAGAAAAATAAATTTGAAATATATTAAGTCAAGGCTTCTAGATTATCTTTAAAAATATAAAAATTAAAAATTTCATACCATTTATGAACTTATTCTTAAATATTAACTTTTGTCAATGAAAGCAGTTTATTTATGCTGAAACTTTTTTCTGTGAACAATCAATATAATAATGTTTCAACCAAAGTATAACAAGTAGTCCGACTCTAAATTACAGTTCGTTGATAGAGAATTTCTTGATTTTACTGGATATTTTTCCCCAGTAAAAAATATCCAACTTATATTCACAACATATGTTTGATTTATGAATATGTAAACAAACCAAAGAAATCGACAATTTGGTAAATTTTAAATTTTTTTAAAGAAATATATAAATTAAAAACACACGAATATTAAAAAATTATTTGTAATTAGATTTATTTTAATTTTATTTATCATAAATTAGTTTTTTTCGCGTACTTTTTATACCCTCCACCACCATCAGTGGTGATAGAAGGTATATATATAAGTTTGTCATTCCGTGTGTAACACCAAGAAATATTCATCTGAGGCCCAACAAAGTATGTATATTCTGGGTCCTTATGAAATTCTGATTCGTTAAAACGAAGCAATAGAAATTAACGAAATTCAGCCAAAATATTCAGTACTATTATTCAGTACAGTTTGGTAGTGAAAATGAGCAAAATCGGTTCACATCGGGAAAAATTATGAATCAAAATTTAAAACAACTCCAAAAAAATAAGCATTTTTTACACATTCTGATGTAATTTTCTCGAAAACTATGCAAGATAATTTCATAAAAGTCATCATACATTCGTTTCCACATAAGATCTTGATTCCTGATGAAAATTGCCAGAATCGGTCCATAATTTCATATACCTCCCATACAAAAGTACATATTCCCTGAAAATGAGTTTTTTGTTAATAACATCCGTCAGAATGTTGATATCTTCACAAAATTTTACAAATTAAAATCTTATGTCAATAGAATTCATTGAGAGAGAAAAATTTCTGGATCGGTCCATAATTGGACATAGCTCCCATACAAGGTCCCCTCCTGAAAATCACTTAAACGCGCATAACTAATTACTAAATTAAGATATCCATATAAAGTTTGGTACAAGTATTGCTCTCACATACAGAAATATTAATATGAAATTTTTTTTCCGATCGGTCCATAATTGGTCATAGCTCCCATACAAGGTCCCTTCCCGAAAATCGCTTAAACGCGCATAGCTTATTACAAAATTAAAATATCCATATAAAGTTTGGTACAAGTATTGCTCTCACATACAGAAATATTACTATGAAAGTTTTTTCGGATCGGTCCATAATTGGTCATAGCTCCCATACAAGGTTCCCTACCGAAAATCACTTAAACGCGCATAACTCATTACTAAATTAAAGTATCCATTTAAAATTTGACACAATTATTGCTCATATACACAGAAATATTACTGTGAAATTGTTTTCCTATTGGTCCATAATTGATCATAGCTCCCATGAAATGTGCCTTTCAGAAAAACACTTAAAGGCACATAACTCGTTACCAAATAGTGATACCTATAAAAATTTGGCATACATACTATTTTTGTACACAGAAATGTTCCCAGCAAAAAATCTGAAATTTTTAGTAATAGCCAGTAGTTATTTCATACATTACTTGGTAATGAGTGTTCATTATCACCCACATTATTTCATTTAGCTGAATAGGTTATTACTGGTAAAGAACAAAACAATTTAGATTTGTTATGGCTCAATTGTCTAGGGCGTTCATTTAACAAACAGGGGGTTCGTGGTTCGAGCCCTGCTGGATACTGTTTATTTTTTTCAAAATGACATTCATTTATATATTTTTGTATAAAGTCGTTCTCAAAATTACAAAAAGCAACATGTTAATGGAGCATCGAGTAAGCGGCTGGAGTAAGAAACGTAGAAAGCAAATGCATGCCTGGTTTCAAATCCCGGCCGAGGAATTTTTTATTTTTTGTTTTCTACATACAAAGTCGGCCCAAAATAACTAACTATCACATAACATATTTGTAGGTTTATTTGTAACTAGTTATTTCGCAAATTTAGTAATTTGTATAAGGTAGGTACATATTATTTGAACCTCGTCGAACAAAAATAATTAGTTATTCACCCCAAAAGTAATTAGTTTCCACGTGATTCCAATATTACTTTCTAGATAACTAAGGGGAGTTCGATCTTGACTGTCAACAAAGACGGATGTATAATGGAGATCTTTTTCATATTTTTCTATGTGTTTTTTTATTACGCATGTGTTCTTTGCGTTTGTTGAATTTTATTTATTATTTTTTCACTCGCAAAAATTAAGAGAAATAGACTCTTGTTAGTATAAATAAAAAATATGAGTGAGCTTAATGCTCAAAACTCTGAAAAAATCAATTGTGTATAAAAGAAAAAGTGAAAGCGAAATTCAAAACACCATGTCTAATAAACAATTAAAAAACAACTATTATGACATTCTTGATAATGATAAACAATGCAATCAAGAATACTTAAAGAAATTCGAAAATCATGTAAAACAACATGAAAAAGCAACAGCATCACAAATTCCTACATCAAGTGTAGAGAGTGATAAAGCAAACGAAAAACCACCAATAAAAAATAATCAAAACAAAAATAAAAAAATACCACCACTAAATATCTTTAACGTAGATCCTAATAAACTTATCGATTTCATGAAAAAGGGTTTACAGATTAACGATTTCAAAATAAAAGAATTAAATAACCAAAAAACATCATTATTTGTATCTTCTATAGAAGATTATGTTAGAGTAAAGGCTTATTTGGAAAAAACACAAACTAATTTCTTCACTTTTACTCCAAAAATGTTAAAAACAAAATCATACATTCTAAAAGGCCTTGGTGCCAATATTGATACGAAAGATATCCTTCTTGAATTTTGTAAATATAATAATGAAAATTAAAAAATTCTTAAAGTAAGCCAGTTTAAAATTAAGAAATCAATTACTAATGGATATGATCTTCCAATATATCTAGTTCAAGTAACTGGAGAATGTAAAGTCAACGTTCTTAAATCAATTAAGGGACTGTTTCACAGATGTATACGTTGGGAACCTCTTAAGAAAAGCAACATCCCACAATGCAGGAAATGTCAAAGCTTTCTTCATAGCGCGTCTAATTGTTTCTTGCAGCCTAGATGCGTCAAATGCAATGAAGATCATGAAATTGGCAAATGTGCTCAACAAAAGGTCCCTATAAAAGAAAGGGATAAGTTATTCTATGTACTATGTAAAAAATATGGTCATCTGGCTTCTTATAGAGGTTGCAAGAAGTACAAGGAATGGCAACAAAGACTACGAGCGAAAAGACAAACTTTAGCGGAAAATAAAAACACAAATAAAACATTTAATAATACTAACTCTAATTTAAGCTTTGCGCATGTTCTAAAAATTAATAATGATCAAACTACAAACAATACTAACCTCATTCAACAAGTTCTTCAAGAGCTAAATAACTCTATGAAAAACCTATCTGCTCAAATCTTAAATTTGAATAAACAATTGCAAATACAAACGTCTAGAATAGACACTATTTTCTCTATGCTAGAACAATAAGTTGTCAAAATGAAGGAAACAATTGTAAAACACCTCAATATAATACAAATTAATGTAAATTCCTTAATAAATTTAAGTAGAAGATACGAATTGTGTAATTTTTTAGACATTTACAAGCCAGATATTGTTTTATTAAATGAAACTAAGCTGAATAGTAAACATAAAATACATTTTAAAGAATACCAAATACTACGAAAAGATAAAATGGACTCCTCAAGGGGTGGCGGCACCTGGTTCTAATAAAAATTGGTATTAAATACAATAATTTCAATAACAATACTGTAAACTCATTTAAAAGTCTGGAGACATGTATTATTAAAATACCCCTTTTATCAAATAAAATGCTCTTTATAGTATCTGTTTATTACCCGTCAGGTAACAACAACAATAATTTTAAACCAGAACTACATCAACTTTTTCAAGCCCTAAACTTACAAAATCCAAAAAATTTTTACGTAATTTCTGGTGATCTAAACTGCAAACACGTTGATTGGGGAAATTCTTCAAATAACACAAAAGGAAACATTGGTTTCCTTGGTTACAATGTAATGAAATCACTTTCAGGTGCAGTTTATATGCTTCCATTTCACCATCATATCCTCGATGCAACTCGTATATAGATATCTGTTTAATTGACTCTCGTTTGCCGATACATCGAGAAAATGAAACGTTAAATTGGCTTAGGACGATCGACTACGATAGTGATCATAATGCCATAGAAATAACTCTTGCAAACGACAAAATAGATAATCCTTTAACATTCTTCAAAGAGTACACAAACTCTAAATACAATTTCAAGAAAACAAATTGCTTTAAATTTAGAAGTAATATTAAAAACACCCTTTTAAACTATGAACCAATACCAAATAACAAAAACCTTTCTAATGCTGAAATTGATTTTTATTTGTGCAAATTAAATGAAATTATACTAAATTTTACAGAAAAAACCGTCCCTAAAGCCATTTGTTCAGATTCATTACGAAAGTTCGAAAATACACTCATAAAAAAATTACAAAATGAAAAAATAAGATCTTACACATAATCAAGAAACATAATAGGTTAGAGATTTTGCTATCACATACAGAACTAAACTTGTTAAAAACTAAACTAAAATTAATTAAAGAACTTTTAAACGATAACATTGTATTATCCTTAAATAAACATTTTAAGAATAAACTTGAAAACATCGACAGAAAAAATACTTCATGTATGTTTTTCGAGGCTAAAAGCAATTTAAGACAAACAATTGTTTAGATTTAAAATTATTGAAAATCGGACAAAGTAATGAAAGGTTACTTAGGAATGCTGATATTAACCCTGAGGAATTGGAAGAAGAGAACGACTATATTAGACTTAATAGGTTCCTATCTTGAATCAATTCATGCTTATAAGGAAATTGACTATGCAAATAATGTTCATGTTGAAGTTGAGGATTGTTTTAACACATTTTTAGAGAATAAAAATGAATATGAGTATATCCAATCATCAATTATTCAATTCAATTCAAATAGGAAAACAAATAACTTAAACGAATTTCATACAGAAAATATCTTTATAACAGAAAATGCAATATTTTATATTTTCAAAAACTTAAAAAATAAATTATCATCAGGTATTGATGATATATCTAACATTATTTTGAAAAACTTACCTGAGGAAATTATTTTGCAATATTGCACATTATTTAATAATATGTTAAATAACTCCTATTTTCCTAGAGCTTGGAAAATAGCAAAAGTTATTATTCTACCAAAGAAAGATAAAGACATTAGCGATCCAAAAAATTTGCGTGCCTTAAGCTTATTACCAAATATCAGTAAAGTGTTTGAAATGTGTATCAATAACAGCATTATGAATCACTGCCGAAAGGAAAATTTAATCAATGATAGACAATTTGGCTTTAAATACAAACATTCGACAATTCATGCAATTAACCTTCTTGTATCAAATATCAACTGGAATTTAAACCGCTCATTATGCACAGGCACTTGTCTTGTGGATTTTGAAAAAGTGCTCACGTTAAAACGAAGCAATGGAAATTAACGAAATTCAGCAAAAATATTCATTATTATCCGGTACAGCTTGGTATTGAAAATGAGCAAAATCGGTTCACATCGGGAAAAGTTATGAATCAAAATTTAAAACAACTCCGAAAAAAATAAGCATTTTTTATACATTCTGATATAATTTTCTCGAAAACTATGCAAGATAATTTCATGAAAGTCATCTTACATTCGTTTCTACATAAGATTTTGATTTCTGCTGAAAATTGCCAGAATCGGTCCATAATTTCATATACATCCCATACAAAAGTACATATTCCCGGAAAATTAGCTTTTTTTTAATAACTTCCGTCAGAATGCTGATATCTTCACAAAATTTTACAACTTAAAATCTTATGTCAATAGAATTCATTGAGATAAAAAATTGTCTGGATGGGTCCATAATTGAACATAGCTCCCATACAAGGTCCCCTCCCGAAAATCACTTAAACGCGCATAACTCATTACAAAATTAGGATATCCATATAAAATTTGGAAAAAGTATTGCTCATATGCACAGAAATATTACTGTGAATGTTTTTTCCGATCGGTCCATAATTGGTCATAGCTGCCATACAAGGTCCCCTCCCGAAAATCACTTAACGCACATAACTCATTACTAAATTAAGACATCCATATAAAATTTGGTGCAACTATTTCTCTCACATACAGAAATATTACAATCATTATACGAAATTTTTCTTGATCGGCCCATAATTGGTCACAACTCCCATATAAGGATCATTTCTGAAAGTTACTTAATCGCACATTGACAATCAAAGTCATCGGGATAAAATTCGACATAAATGTGTATTTTGTATGTATAAATCGTTATACACAATTTTACTTCTGAAAATCACTTAATCCCAATTAATTCATTATTAAATTATTATATATATCCAGATAAAATTCGACATAAGTATGTTCTGTGTATAGGTAAATCATTCTATTAAAATGTTTTCTAACTGGCATATTAATATAAATTTTTCTGGACCTAATCAAAATTAGTTCCACATATGCATAAATGTTAGTACCCTCACTACTTAAAGAAAAATTTTGTCAAGGTATCTAAAAACAAGTTAGAGTGCAATATTCGGCTGAGCCGAATCTTAAATACCCTCCACCAGCTACTTTTATATTAATACTTTTTTAATTGATCAAATATTTGTAGAAATAAGTTTTCTCATGTCTTAAATAGAAAAACCCCTAGATTTAAATAGCTTAAATCTGTTACAATTCCAAAATTTATTGAACATTACATTTTCTTTTATATTTTTATAGCGCCGTAAAATATGCTTTAACGATATTTATTAATGTGCCTGTGTGTGAAAGATTTAAGGATTTTCAAATTACATATAGGTATATAATTTTGTTCTACACAAATTGATAATGCAACTAGTTAAATACGTTTAAAGTGCTTTTACCTAGTATGGGAGAAATTACCAATTATAGACCGATCGTAAAAAATTCTTTAAGCAAAATTTCTGTACATAAAAGCTATATTTCAGTCAAATTTTGTATCTATATCTTAATTTAGTAATAAGTAATGTGTGTTCAAGTGATTTTCTGAAGGGAATCTTGCATAGGACCGACCGCACCCATGTTATGGGCCGATCGTGAAAAAATCTTGAAATAGAATTTTTGTATACCAAACTAATATTTGTGCCAAATTTTGTATCAATAGCTTTATTTGGTGATGAGTAATGGGCGTTTAAGAGATTTTCGTTAAAGGACATTGTATGGGAGCTATGACCAATTATGTATATAAAGACAAAACTTCAAAATTCTGTATCTATATCATTATTTAGTAATGAATATTGTGCGCGTTTAAGTGATTTTCGGGAAGGGACCTTGTATGGGAGTATGACCAATTATGGACTGATCGAAAAAAATTTCACAGTAATATTTCTGTATGTGAAAGGAATACTTGTACCAAATTTTATATGGATGTCTTAATTTTGTAATGAGTTATGTGCGTTTAAGTGATTTTCGGGAACGGTCCTTGTATGGGAGCTATGACCAATTATGGACCGATCGGAAAAAACTTTCATAGTAATATTTCTGTATTATGGACCGATCGTTATAAAATTTTACAAAGCGATTTAGGTTTCTATTGAATAAGTTTATGTCGAATTTCATCGCTATAGATGCTTCTTTTAGACAATTATGAACCTTAAAGCCATTTTCTGAAGGGGACCTTATATGGGGGGTAGGGTCAATTATGGACCGATCCTTATAAAATTTTACAATGATATTAAAGTTTCTATAAAATATGTTCGTGTCGAATTTTTATAGATGCTTATTTTAGACCATTCGGAGCGTTAAAGTATTTTTCTGAAGGGGACCTTATATGGGGGGTAGGGTCAATTATGAACCGATCCATATGCAATTTTACAAAGCGATTTAGGTTCCTATAAAATATGTTCATCTCGAATTTCATCGCTATAGATGCTTCTTTTGGACAGTTATGAGCGTTAAAGTCATTTTCTGAAGGGGACCTTATATGGGGGGTAGGGTCAATTATGGACCGATCCTTATAAAATTTTACAATGATATAAAGGTTCCTAAAAAATATGTTTATGTCGAATTTCATCGCTATAGATGTTTTTTTTAGTCAGTTATGAGCGTTAATGTCATTTTCTGAGCGGGACCTTATATGGGGGATAGGGTCAATTATGGACCGATTCTTATAAAATTTTACAATGATATTAAGGTTCCAAAAAAAATATGTTTAAGTCGAATTTCATCGCTATAGCTGCTTTTTTTAGTAAAATATGAGCGTTAATGTCGTTTGCTGAGGGGGACCTTATATGGGGGATAGGGTCAATTATGGGCCGATACTTATAAAATTTTACAGTGATATTAAGGTTCCAAAAAAATATGTTTAAGTCGAATTTCATCGTTATAGCTGCTTTTTTTAGTCAGTTATGAGCGTTAATGTAATTTTCTGAGGGGGACCTTATATGGGGGATAGGGTCAATTATGGACCGATCCTTATAAAATTTTACAATGATATTAAGATTCTTATAAAATATGTTTATGTTGTATTTCATCGCTATAGCTGCCTTTTTTAATCAGTTATGAGCGTTAATGTCATTTTCTGAGGAGGACCTTATATGGGGCGTTAATGTCATTTTCTGAGGGGGACCTTATATGGGGGCTAGGCGAAATCGTGGACCGATATTGCCCATTTTCAATACCAAACAAACTGCATCAATATAAAATATTTGTGCTCGCTAGCTGCTTCCGTTTGGACTCTATCGTGTTTTCAACAGACGGACGGACATGGCTAGATCGTCTTAGAACTTAATGAGGATCCAGAATATATATACTTTTATGGGTCTTAGATGAATATTTCGATGTGTTACAAACGGAATGACAAAAACAATATACCCCCCATCTTTTTTGATGGTGGGTATAAAAAATTGAAATTTAAATGTTGAAAAACAAAATCTAAAACAGGAAATCATCAGCAAACATAGTTAACATCCATTCTTCAAAAAGGCCCACATACTACGCGCAAATTTCATAGATTTTAATATAAAAATCATTAGGAAATACAAAAATTTCCAAAGGAAATTTCAAACATTTTTTAACAAATAGAAAAATAAATTTGAAATATATTAAGTCAAGGCTTCTAGATTATCTTTAAAAATATAAAAATTAAAAATTTCATACCATTTATGAACTTATTCTTAAATATTAACTTTTGTCAATGAAAGCAGTTTATTTATGCTGAAACTTTTTTCTGTGAACAATCAATATAATAATGTTTCAACCAAAGTATAACAAGTAGTCCGACTCTAAATTACAGTTCGTTGATAGAGAATTTCTTGATTTTACTGGATATTTTTCCCCAGTAAAAAATATCCAACTTATATTCACAACATATGTTTGATTTATGAATATGTAAACAAACCAAAGAAATCGACAATTTGGTAAATTTTAAATTTTTTTAAAGAAATATATAAATTAAAAACACACGAATATTAAAAAATTATTTGTAATTAGATTTATTTTAATTTTATTTATCATAAATTAGTTTTTTTTCGCGTACTTTTTATACCCTCCACCACCATCAGTGGTGATATAAGTTTGTCATTCCGTGTGTAACACCAAGAAATATTCATCTGAGGCCCAACAAAGTATGTATATTCTGGGTCCTTATGAAATTCTGAGTCGTTAAAACGAAGCAATAGAAATTAACGAAATTCAGCCAAAATATTCAGTACTATTATTCAGTACAGTTTGGTAGTGAAAATGAGCAAAATCGGTTCACATCGGGAAAAATTATGAATCAAAATTTAAAACAACTCCAAAAAAATAAGCATTTTTTACACATTCTGATGTAATTTTCTCGAAAACTATGCAAGATAATTTCATAAAAGTCATCATACATTCGTTTCCACATAAGATCTTGATTCCTGATGAAAATTGCCAGAATCGGTCCATAATTTCATATACCTCCCATACAAAAGTACATATTCCCTGAAAATGAGTTTTTTGTTAATAACATCCGTCAGAATGTTGATATCTTCACAAAATTTTACAAATTAAAATCTTATGTCAATAGAATTCATTGAGAGAAAAAAATTTCTGGATCGGTCCATAATTGGACATAGCTCCCATACAAGGTCCCCTCCTGAAAATCACTTAAACGCGCATAACTAATTACTAAATTAAGATATCCATATAAAGTTTGGTACAAGTATTGCTCTCACATACAGAAATATTAATATGAAATTTTTTTCCGATCGGTCCATAATTGGTCATAGCTCCCATACAAGGTCCCTTCCCGAAAATCACTTAAACGCGCATAGCTTATTACAAAATTAAAATATCCATATAAAGTTTGGTACAAGTATTGCTCTCACATACAGAAATATTACTATGAAAGTTTTTTCGGATCGGTCCATAATTGGTCATAGCTCCCATACAAGGTTCCCTACCGAAAATCACTTAAACGCGCATAACTCATTACTAAATTAAAGTATCCATTTAAAATTTGACACAATTATTGCTCATATACACAGAAATATTACTGTGAAATTGTTTTCCTATTGGTCCATAATTGATCATAGCTCCCATGAAATGTGCCTTTCAGAAAAACACTTAAAGGCACATAACTCTTTACCAAATAGTGATACCTATAAAAAATTTGGCATACATACTATTTTTGTACACAGAAATGTTCCCAGCAAAAAATCTGAAATTTTTAGTAATAGCCAGTAGTTATTTCATACATTACTTGGTAATGAGTGTTCATTATCACCCACATTATTTCATTTAGCTGAATAGGTTATTACTGGAAAAGAACAAAACAATTTAGATTTGTTATGGCTTAATTGTCTAGGGCGTTCATTTAACAAACAGGGGGTTCGTGGTTCGAGCCCTGCTGGATACTGTTTATTTTTTTCAAAATGACATTCATTTATATATTTTTGTAAAAAGTCGTTCTCAAAATTACAAAAAGCAACATGTTAATGGAGCATCGAGTAAGCGGCTGGAGTAAGAAACATAGAAAGCAAATGCATGCCTGGTTTCAAATCCCGGCCGAGGAATTTTTTATTTTTTGTTTTCTACATACAAAGTCGGCCCAAAATAACTAGCTATCACATAACATATTTGTAGGTTTATTTGTAACTAGTTATTTCGCAAATTTATTAATTTGTATAAGGTAGGTACATATTATTTGAACCTCGTCGAACAAAAATAATTAGTTATTCACCCCAAAAGTAATTAGTTTCCACGTGATTCCAATATTACTTTCTAGATAACTAAGGGGAGTTCGATCTTGACTGTCAACAAAGACGGATGTATAATGGAGATCTTTTTCATATTTTTCTATGTGTTTTTTTTATTACGCATGTGTTCTTTGCGTTTGTTGAATTTTATTTATTATTTTTTCACTCGCAAAAATTAAGTGAAATAGACTCTTGTTAGTATAAATAAAAAATATGAGTGAGCTTAATGCTCAAAACTCTGAAAAAATCAATTGTGTATAAAAGAAAAAGCGAAAGCGAAATTCAAAACACCATGTCTAATAAACAATTAAAAAAAAACTATTAAGACATTCTTGATAATGATAAACAATGCAATCAAGAATACTTAAAGAAATTCGAAAATCATGTAAAACAACATGAAAAAGCAACAGCATCACAAATTCCTACATCAAGTGTAGAGAGTGATAAAGCAAACGAAAAACCACCAATAAAAAATAATCAAAACAAAAATAAAAAAATACCACCACTAAATATCTTTAACGTAGATCCTAATAAACTTATCGATTTCATGAAAAAGGGTTTACAGATTAACGATTTCAAAATAAAAGAATTAAATAACCAAAAAACATCATTATTTGTATCTTCTATAGAAGATTATGTTAGAGTAAAGGCTTATTTGGAAAAAACACAAACTAATTTCTTCACTTTTACTCCAAAAATGTTAAAAACAAAATCATACATTCTAAAAGGCCTTGGTGCCAATATTGATACGAAAGATATCCTTCTTGAATTTTGTAAATATAATAATGAAAATTAAAAAATTCTTAAAGTAAGCCAGTTTAAAATTAAGAAATCAATTACTAATGGATATGATCTTCCAATATATCTAGTTCAAGTAACTGGAGAATGTAAAGTCAACGTTCTTAAATCAATTAAGGGACTGTTTCACAGATGTATACGTTGGGAACCTCTTAAGAAAAGCAACATCCCACAATGCAGGAAATGTCAAAGCTTTCTTCATAGCGCGTCTAATTGTTTCTTGCAGCCTAGATGCGTCAAATGCAATGAAGATCATGAAATTGGCAAATGTGCTCAACAAAAGGTCCCTATAAAAGAAAGGGATAAGTTATTCTATGTACTATGTAAAAAATATGGTCATCTGGCTTCTTATAGAGGTTGCAAGAAGTACAAGGAATGGCAACAAAGACTACGAGCGAAAAGACAAACTTTAGCGGAAAATAAAAACACAAATAAAACATTTAATAATACTAACTCTAATTTAAGCTTTGCGCATGTTCTAAAAATTAATAATGATCAAACTACAAACAATACTAACCTCATTCAACAAGTTCTTCAAGAGCTAAATAACTCTATGAAAAACCTATCTGCTCAAATCTTAAATTTGAATAAACAATTGCAAATACAAACGTCTAGAATAGACACTATTTTCTCTATGCTAGAACAATAAGTTGTCAAAATGAAGGAAACAATTGTAAAACACCTCAATATAATACAAATTAATGTAAATTCCTTAATAAATTTAAGTAGAAGATACGAATTGTGTAATTTTTTAGACATTTACAAGCCAGATATTGTTTTATTAAATGAAACTAAGCTGAATAGTAAACATAAAATACATTTTAAAGAATACCAAATACTACGAAAAGATAAAATGGACTCCTCAAGGGGTGGCGGCACCTGGTTCTAATAAAAATTGGTATTAAATACAATAATTTCAATAACAATACTGTAAACTCATTTAAAAGTCTGGAGACATGTATTATTAAAATACCCCTTTTATCAAATAAAATGCTCTTTATAGTATCTGTTTATTACCCGTCAGGTAACAACAACAATAATTTTAAACCAGAACTACATCAACTTTTTCAAGCCCTAAACTTACAAAATCCAAAAAATTTTTACGTAATTTCTGGTGATCTAAACTGCAAACACGTTGATTGGGGAAATTCTTCAAATAACACAAAAGGAAACATTGGTTTCCTTGGTTACAATGTAATGAAATCACTTTCAGGTGCAGTTTATATGCTTCCATTTCACCATCATATCCTCGATGCAACTCGTATATAGATATCTGTTTAATTGACTCTCGTTTGCCGATACATCGAGAAAATGAAACGTTAAATTGGCTTAGGACGATCGACTACGATAGTGATCATAATGCCATAGAAATAACTCTTGCAAACGACAAAATAGATAATCCTTTAACATTCTTCAAAGAGTACACAAACTCTAAATACAATTTCAAGAAAACAAATTGCTTTAAATTTAGAAGTAATATTAAAAACACCCTTTTAAACTATGAACCAATACCAAATAACAAAAACCTTTCTAATGCTGAAATTGATTTTTATTTGTGCAAATTAAATGAAATTATACTAAATTTTACAGAAAAAACCGTCCCTAAAGCCATTTGTTCAGATTCATTACGAAAGTTCGAAAATACACTCATAAAAAAATTACAAAATGAAAAAATAAGATCTTACACATAATCAAGAAACATAATAGGTTAGAGATTTTGCTATCACATACAGAACTAAACTTGTTAAAAACTAAACTAAAATTAATTAAAGAACTTTTAAACGATAACATTGTATTATCCTTAAATAAACATTTTAAGAATAAACTTGAAAACATCGACAGAAAAAATACTTCATGTATGTTTTTCGAGGCTAAAAGCAATTTAAGACAAACAATTGTTTAGATTTAAAATTATTGAAAATCGGACAAAGTAATGAAAGGTTACTTAGGAATGCTGATATTAACCCTGAGGAATTGGAAGAAGAGAACGACTATATTAGACTTAATAGGTTCCTATCTTGAATCAATTCATGCTTATAAGGAAATTGACTATGCAAATAATGTTCATGTTGAAGTTGAGGATTGTTTTAACACATTTTTAGAGAATAAAAATGAATATGAGTATATCCAATCATCAATTATTCAATTCAATTCAAATAGGAAAACAAATAACTTAAACGAATTTCATACAGAAAATATCTTTATAACAGAAAATGCAATATTTTATATTTTCAAAAACTTAAAAAATAAATTATCATCAGGTATTGATGATATATCTAACATTATTTTGAAAAACTTACCTGAGGAAATTATTTTGCAATATTGCACATTATTTAATAATATGTTAAATAACTCCTATTTTCCTAGAGCTTGGAAAATAGCAAAAGTTATTATTCTACCAAAGAAAGATAAAGACATTAGCGATCCAAAAAATTTGCGTGCCTTAAGCTTATTACCAAATATCAGTAAAGTGTTTGAAATGTGTATCAATAACAGCATTATGAATCACTGCCGAAAGGAAAATTTAATCAATGATAGACAATTTGGCTTTAAATACAAACATTCGACAATTCATGCAATTAACCTTCTTGTATCAAATATCAACTGGAATTTAAACCGCTCATTATGCACAGGCACTTGTCTTGTGGATTTTGAAAAAGTGCTCACGTTAAAACGAAGCAATGGAAATTAACGAAATTCAGCAAAAATATTCATTATTATCCGGTACAGCTTGGTATTGAAAATGAGCAAAATCGGTTCACATCGGGAAAAGTTATGAATCAAAATTTAAAACAACTCCGAAAAAAATAAGCATTTTTTATACATTCTGATATAATTTTCTCGAAAACTATGCAAGATAATTTCATGAAAGTCATCTTACATTCGTTTCTACATAAGATTTTGATTTCTGCTGAAAATTTCCAGAATCGGTCCATAATTTCATATACATCCCATACAAAAGTACATATTCCCGGAAAATTAGCTTTTTTTTAATAACTTCCGTCAGAATGCTGATATCTTCACAAAATTTTACAACTTAAAATCTTATGTCAATAGAATTCATTGAGATAAAAAATTGTCTGGATGGGTCCATAATTGAACATAGCTCCCATACAAGGTCCCCTCCCGAAAATCACTTAAACGCGCATAACTCATTACAAAATTAGGATATCCATATAAAATTTGGAAAAAGTATTGCTCATATCCACAGAAATATTACTGTGAATGTTTTTTCCGATCGGTCCATAATTGGTCATAGCTGCCATACAAGGTCCCCTCCCGAAAATCACTTAACGCACATAACTCATTACTAAATTAAGACATCCATATAAAATTTGGTGCAACTATTTCTCTCACATACAGAAATATTACAATCATTATACGAAATTTTTCTTGATCGGCCCATAATTGGTCACAACTCCCATATAAGGATCATTTCTGAAAATTACTTAATCGCACATTGACAATCAAAGTCATCGGGATAAAATTCGACATAAATGTGTATTTTGTATATATAAATCGTTATACACAATTTTACTTCTGAAAATCACCTAATACCAATTAATTCATTATTAAATTATTATATATATCCAGATAAAATTCGACATAAGTATGTTCTGTGTATAGGTAAATCATTCTATTAAAATGTTTTCTAACTGGCATATTAATATAAATTTTTCTGGACCTAATCAAAATTAGTTCCACATATGCATAAATGTTAGTACCCTCACTACTTAAAGAAAAATTTTGTCAAGGTATCTAAAAACAAGTTAGAGTGCAATATTCGGCTGAGCCGAATCTTAAATACCCTCCACCAGCTACTTTTATATTAATACTTTTTTAATTGATCAAATATTTGTAGAAATAAGTTTTCTCATGTCTTAAATAGAAAAACCCCTAGATTTAAATAGCTTAAATCTGTTACAATTCCAAAATTTATTGAACATTACATTTTCTTTTATATTTTTATAGCGCCGTAAAATATGCTTTAACGATATTTATTAATGTGCCTGTGTGTGAAAGATTTAAGGATTTTCAAATTACATATAGGTATATAATTTTGTTCTACACAAATTGATAATGCAACTAGTTAAATACGGTTAAAGTGCTTTTACCTAGTATGGGAGAAATTACCAATTATAGACCGATCGTAAAAAATTCTTTAAGCAAAATTTCTGTACATAAAAGCTATATTTCAGTCAAATTTTGTATCTATATCTTAATTTAGTAATAAGTAATGTGTGTTCAAGTGATTTTCTGAAGGGAATCTTGCATAGGACCGACCGCACCCATGTTATGGGCCGATCGTGAAAAAATCTTGAAATAGAATTTTTGTATACCAAACTAATATTTGTGCCAAATTTTGTATCAATAGCTTTATTTGGTGATGAGTAATGGGCGTTTAAGAGATTTTCGTTAAAGGACATTGTATGGGAGCTATGACCAATTATGTATATAAAGACAAAACTTCAAAATTCTGTATCTATATCATTATTTAGTAATGAATATTGTGCGCGTTTAAGTGATTTTCGGGAAGGGACCTTGTATGGGAGTATGACCAATTATGGACCGATCGAAAAAAATTTCACAGTAATATTTCTGTATGTGAAAGCAATACTTGTACCAAATTTTATATGGATGTCTTAATTTTGTAATGAGTTATGTGCGTTTAAGTGATTTTCGGGAACGGTCCTTGTATGGGAGCTATGACCAATTATGGACCGATCCAAAAAAACTTTCATAGTAATATTTCTGTATGTGAGAGCAATACTTGCACCAAATTTTATATGGATGTCTTAATTTAGTAATGAGTTATGTGCGTTTAAGTGATTTTCGGGAGGGGTCCTTGCATGGGAGCTATGACCAATTATGGACCGATAGGAAAAACCATTCACAGTAATATTTCTGTGCATATGAGCAATACTTATTCCAAATTTTATATGGATATCTTAATTTTGTAATGAGTTACGCGCGTTTAAGTGATTTTCGGGAGGGGACCTTGTATGGGAGCTATGTTCAATTATGGACCCATCCAGAAAATTTTTTCTCTCAATGAATTCTATTGACATAAGATTTTAAGTTGTAAAATTTTGTGAAGATATCAGCATTCTGACGGAAGTTATTAAAAAAAAGCTAATTTTGGGAATATGTACTTTTGTATGGGAGGTATATGAAATTATGGACCGATTCTGGCAATTTTCAGTAGAAATCAAGATCTTGTGTAGAAACGAATGTAAGATGACTTTCATGAAATTATCTTGAATAGTTTTCGAGAAAATTACATCAGAATGTATAAAAATGCTTATGTTTTTCGGAGTTGTTTTAAATTTTGATTCATATCTTTTCCCGATGTGAACCGATTTTGCTCATTTTCAATATTAAACTGTACCGGATAATAATGAATATTTTTGGTGAATTTCGTTAATGTCCATTGCTTCGCTTTAACGTGAGCGTGTTTTACACAGACAGACAGACGGACATAGCAAAATCGACTCAGAATTTCATAAGGACCAAGAATATATATACTTTGTTGGGTCTCAGATGAATATTTCTTGGTGTTACACACGGAATGACAAACTTATATATACCCTCTATCACCACTGATGGTGGCGGAGGGTATAATTACCCAGTAAAAACTTTCATTACCATGTAAGGGGTTAAAATGCTAAAATTTACTTACACAATAGCATTTTAAGTCATTATTTTAACACGGTGATGTCATTGGAGGCAAGTACTTACCACAAACGATTACAAGTAATTAGAAAAAGTAGTCATTGTAAATCGCATGAAAAAACGTATACAGCTTCTATATCTTTACTGGCAAGATGACTAATGAATTAGAAAGTATTTATATAATACATTATTAGTAAGACCTTATAAAACTACTTCTATGTAATCCAGGCGATATGTAGTAGTCATTGAAAAGTATGTTGTTAGGTAAGTAATTACAATTGAAAGCTATTACCCAGTTTTTGCTGGGTAGATAGTTAAATGGGTTTAAATAAAAAGTAGATTACTGGTGGATGGTATTTAAGATTCGGCTTTTTATACATTTTAATACATTCTTAATCCACTCAAATAAAGTTTCTTTTTAATGTCGAATAATGTCACTTGATGTTAGAAATATTATAGGTAATTTTATCTGAAATCATATCTTAATTAGAGGTGAAAGGTCGAAATAATACATTTTTAGAAAAATCTCCTTTCTTATGCATCCTACGGGTTTAGGAGTCATAACAAAATTTGTATAGAATCAAATTTATGGCATCTTAATTCTATATAATTTTTTTGTATCATCACCAGTTTTTGAGATATATTCATTTTTCGTTAATTTGCAACAGGTTTTTCTAACCTCAAAATATTTAACACTGCAAACGGTTTTGTGATAATTTTCTTCGTCTGTAAGTAACTAAAACATAATTAATTTATTACACTTTTTGTAATGTGAATTTGACAAAGTAATTGGCGGCTGTAAAAATTAATGGAAAGTAATAAAACTTGGTAGATATATACCCTTATTCTATAACATAAACGTTCGCTCTGTTAACTTTCTTAACATGAATTTTGTGCTTTGCTACCCAAAAATCAATATAAATAAAATACAAACTTTACGATTTTTGAAGATTCTAGCAATAACAGTTTCCCAGATATACGATTTTTTGTATATAATTCATACGGTGGATTCCCCTATTAATAGTCCACCAATTTATTACCCAAATATTCACATGGATGTCAGAGCTCTTCGTGCAAAATTTTATGATTCTATCCCAATAATACGAAGTTTCCCAAATATACGATTTTTATACCCTCCACCACCATCAGTGGTGATAAAGGGTATA
>NW_023996008.1:0-68095 GCF_015586225.1 Lucilia sericata | reverse complement strand
ATGTGTTTATAGTTTTTTTCTGTAGAAGAGTGTGTTTATAACAAATTTTTCTTTAGAAAAATGTCTGTATAACAGTTTTTTTGTCTAGAAATATGTGTGTTTAATTGTTTTTATTTACAGAAAAGTTTCTGTTGCGGTTTTATGTTTAGCAAAAGATATGTTTAACATTTTTTTCTGTAGAAAAAGAGTTTAGAACAGTTTTTTTTATTTAGAAAAATTTCTGTATAACTGCTTTTTCTAAAAATATGTGTGTATAACCGTTTTTTCTTTAGAAAAATGTATGTATTACAGTTTTTTGTTTAGAAAAAGATGTGTATGAAATTTTTTTCTATATAAAAAAGAGTTTATAACAGTTTTTTCCTTTAGAAAAATGTCTGTATAACAGTTTTTTCCTTTAGAAAAATTTCTGTATAACAGTTTTTTCCTTTAGAAAAATGTCCGTATAACAGTTTTTTTCTTTACAAAAAGGTTCTTGAAACAGTTTTTCTAAAGAAAAAGGGTATAACAGTTTTTTCTTTAAAAAAAAGTATGTATAACAGTTTTTTTATAGAAAATAGTTTGTATAACTGTTTTTTCTATAGAAAAATGTGTGTATAACAGTTTTTTCTTTAAGAAAGTGTGTATAAAAGTTTTTACTGTAGAAAAAGTGTGTATAACAGTTTTCTCTTTAGAAGAATGTGTGTATAAGAGTTTTGTCTTTGGAAAAATTTATGTATAACAGTTTTTTCTTAGAAAATGGTCTGTATAACAGTTTTTTTCTTTAGAAAAATGTGTGTACAACAGGTTTTTTCTGTAGAAAAAGTGTGTATAAGAGTTTTTTCGTTAGATAAAGTGTATATAACAGTTTTTTCTTTCGAAAAATTTGTGTATAACAGTTTTATCTTTTGAAAAATGTGTGTATAATATTTTTTCGATAGAAAAAGTGTGTATAACAGTTATCTCTTTAGAAAAAATGTCTGTATAACAGTTTTTTCTGTAGAAAAAGTATGTATAACAGTTTTATCTTTAGAAAAATTTGAGTATAACAGTTTTCTCTTCAGAAAAATTTGTGTATAACAGTTTGTTCTTTGAAAAAAATTGTGTATAATAGTTTTTCCAATAGAAAAGTTCTGCATTATGGTGTGAAAAATGTGTGTATAACAGTTTCTTCAACGGCTGTATAACAGTTTTTTCTTAAAAAAGTGTTTAAAATAGTTTTGTTCTATAGAATTTTGGTTGTATATAACAGTTGTTGCTTAACAAGTTTTTGAAGTTTCTAAGAAAAGTTTTAATAAAAGTTTTTCTTTAAAAACATTTGTACATTCCAGCTCCGCTTTGCCACTAATAGTTAATCAATGTATTGGTTACTCTTTATTAAATAAATGTGGGTTTTGATCTCTTGAGAGATCTTTTTTTTTAAGAAAAAATTGTAGGCATGTGTTGGTATATGAGAGCTATAGCCACCCAATGATAGAAAAACATTTCAGCAGCAATGATTGTATGCCAAATACCAAAAACAAACAGCAACATTAGCTTAAACATTGTGACAAATAAAATGAACAACAAATAAAGAAAACTAAAGAAGAACAACGAATAGAAAACAGAAAAACAATCACTTTTAGCCCGGTTGGTATTCTTTAGCATTGATGTCATTCATATTATTCACACACACTCTCATTTGTGCTCTGCTATTTATACAAAACAAAAAAAATTATCAGTGAGTATAGTTTTTTATGGCTTTTTTTCTATTAAGAGAGCTTTTTTTATGAAAGAGTGTATTTATTATTGATATTTCAGCGAGTGATGTTGTTAACGAAGTGGATATATAGAAAAGAGTGAATGAATGTGTGAGAGAGAGAGTGAGTGTGACGAGCTTTACACGAGGTTTATTATACAAAAATTATTGTATTTGTTATAATAATTTTGTTTTTGTTTGATTTTTTTTTTTTCATTTCTTATTAAATACAGGCAACAAAAACAACTTCGATTTTTAGTTAATTCTGGGCTCTCGCATGGAGTAGAAGTGTAAATTTTATTCGTAAGCAAGTGGTAAAGTGTTAAGAAAAAAATCTTTAGTTTTTTTTTGTTTCTTCTGTAAAACAAGTAAAAAAATGTAATTGTAAAGGAAAATAAGAAAACAACAAAACCAGAGCATAGTGATCTTTTAATAATGAGCAAAAAAACAACAAAAAAGTGTGGTAAAGGGGGGAGAGCATTTACTAAATAGCTAGACAATTCATTCAACAACTGAAAATATTAACAACTATAACGTAACAACGTATGATGATTAAGAAAATAACAAATTCTTAAAAAAAGCAAGAAGTTTTTTTATAAAAAAAGCTAAAAGTACAAAAGTGTGTATCTTTGAAAAGTAAAACAACAACAACAACAACGACGACGTTGATATTGTCAGTGTAATGAAAAATACAGTGAGTTTTATTATCATATTTTGGTATGATAGATACAAATGCTAGTAATAGATGTTTTTGTTTGAAAGGCAGGGATGGAAAAGTGTGTGTTTCTTTTTAAGAAATATTTTAATAAAATGATGAAGTATTTAAAATTGTATAAAAAAAACTTAAAATTTGTTTAATTTTGTAACTTTATTCACAAACTTTTTTATCACAAATGGAAAAACTTTTGTTATTTTTGGACATTTTTAAAACTTAACGAAACTTTCAAAATTAAAGATTCTAAAGAAAAACTTTCTTTGTAAACATTTGAAAAGTTCCACTTTTGTTTTAATGTCTGAAAATTTTGAGAAAATTTGGACAATTTCTCCAACTTAACGAAACTTTATTTTCAAACTTAATAGATTTAAACAAAAACTTTCAATGTAAACTTTAAAAGTGCTACAATGTTCATGCCAAAATCGAAAATTTTATAATTTTGGAAATATTACAAACTCAACGAAACTTTTTTTATTACTAAAATAAACAATTTAAAAGAAAACTATTTCCTTTTAAACATAAAATATGAAACTTTTATTAAAATTTAAGCAAAATTTTGCTATTTTCGAAAAATTTCAAACTTAACGAAACGGTTTTTTTTGGAAATTAAAACAACAACAACACTTTTCTTTGCTTCGTTACAAAACCCATTAAAAATTATTTCGTTTTAAAGAAAAATGTTCCAATTTTAAACATTTAAAAAACTTAACGAAACTTTATTTTCTAAAACAAAAGTTCTGACCAAGAATATTTGCAATATTTATATAAAATACATAGATCGAGCTAATTTTTTTACCATTTTGGACTTTTAAAAAACTTAACGAAACTTTATTTTGGAAACTAAAGATGTTAGTGAAAAAGTACTTAAGATTTCACTTAAAACTCTTAGATTTTGATGTAATTCCAGAGAAATTTTCCATTTTTGGAAATTTTTAAAACTTAACGAAACTTTATTTTCTAAACTAAAGATCTTAAGCAAAAACTTTTTAAATATTCATATAAAACACATCAAATTTAATAAATATCAAGAAAACTTTTTCTATTTTGGACTTTTAAAAAACTTAACGAAACTTTATTTTCTAAACTAAACATGTTAGTAAAGAAGTACTTAAGGATTCGTTTAAAACACCTAAATTTTAATACAAAGCAAGAGAAATTTTTCAGTTTTAAACATTTGAAAAACTTAACGAAACTTTATTTTCTTAATTAGAGATGCAAATTAAAAAATATTTATGGATTCGTTTAAAACATTTAAATTCCGATATAAACCAAGAAAAATTTTCGAGTTTTAGACTTTTTAAAAACTTAACGAAACTTTATTTTCTTAACGAAAGGGTTTAGAGAGAAAAACTGTACTCCTACGTTTAAAGAACATTAATTTTTATATAAATTCAGAAAATGTTGGAAATTTTGTTCTTAAAAAAAACTTAAGGAAACTTCATTTCCTTAACGCAATATTTTTAATAAGAAGTTTTGCCATATTCGTTTAATTTAGTTAATATAATATGCAAATCAAGAACATTTTTAAAATTCTGATTATTAAAAAAAACTTAACGAAACATTATTTTTTGAACAAAATGCTATTCAAACGAAATTTCGTTTGAATAGCATTTTGTTTAATTCGTTTAACTTAAGTAATTTAATAAACTAATCAAGAGAAATGTTCCAAATTTGGAGATTTAAAAAACTTAACAAAACTCTATTTTAAATTTAAAATTAGTTTTTTAAAGAAAAATCTTTCAATTCCTTAAAAATATACAAATTACTTTAAATACCTAAAAAGATTTCATCATTTTTAGCATTTTACGTATTTATCTCAAAAAGTTGAAGAAATTAACAATACTACAGTTATTACCATCCCTGCCTTCACAGTGGTGAGTTTAATATTCAGTTCAGTTGAATTTGTGTATGAATATTTATAACAGTTGTTGTTGTTAGTATTATTACTTGACGATTGTTGCTCGCTCTCTTTTATTTTTTCTATGTAAATATCTTCGTCATAATGTCGTTTTATTTCATTAAGACAAACTCGTCATCTTTTAAACATAATCATCATCAGGCGATGTTAAACTTAATGATGATAAAAGATATACATAACAACAACAAACAGACAATATTGTTTGTGTATGAGTAAAATGTAAACAAAAGAAAAAAATAAACGAAAACGTAACCAAAACATGTTGCTTCGTGCATTATTTGGTAAATGTTGAAGTGTGATAAACAGCGTTTGATTGAAAAAAAAAAAAACGTAATAAAAACACGTGTGATAAATAAAATTTAAAATAAAATTATAAAAATTCTAAGAAATTTTAAACAAGTTAAAAAATAAAGATTAAAATTAAATAAAAATGAATAAAAAATCAAATAAATTAATATAAAATTAGAAAAAATGCAAAAAATAAAAATTAATAGAAAAAGTGCACTTAACTTTCAAATTTAATGAACTTTAAAAGAAAAGATATTATATTTCTAAAATATTCATAAAATACCTCTTAAAACTGGAAAAGATTTGGAATTTGAAAACTTAACGAAACTTTTTTTTTTTTAAGAAACATTTTATAAAACAATGTTTATTATATTCGTCTAGCTTAAGAAATTTTATATAGAAATCAATAAAAATGTCAAAATTTGGTTGATTAAAAAAACTTAACGAAACTTTATTTTCTTAACTAAACGTTTTTCGAAATATATTTTACTAAACTCCATTAGTTTGCATAATTTAATATACAAATCGAGAAAAATTTTGAAAATTGGACAATTTAAAAAACTTAACGAAACTTTATTTTCTTAACGAAATATTTTTGAAGAAAATTTTTTATGAATTTTGTTAGCTTATGAAATATTATACTCAAATCAAGCAAAATTTGGAAAATTGCTCTATTTAAAAAACTTAACGAAACTTTATTTTCTTAACGAAACAATTTTTAAAATAAATTTTACTACATTCGTTTACTCTAGATATTTTTATATAAAAATCTAGAAAATTTTTGAAAATCGGATAATTTAAAAAACTTAACGAAACTTTATTTTCTTAACGAAACATTTTTGTAGAAATGATTTTGCGAATTTCGTTAATTTATGAAATATTATGCTCAAATCAAGATAAACTTTTAATATTAGACTATTTAAAAAACTTAACGAAACTTTATTTTCTTAACGAAACATTTAAAAAAAAAAATTTTTCTACATTCTTGTAGCTTGAGTAATTTTGTACATAAATCAAGAAAACTCTTGCTAATTGGACGAAATAAAAAACTTAACGAAACTTTATTTTCTTAACGAAACATATTTTCAGCAAAAATTTTATAAATTCGTTTAATTTAAGCAATTTAATATACAAATGAAGTAAATTTATGGCAATTAGACAATTTAAAAAACTTAACGAAACTTTTTTTAAAGAAAAACATTTTATGAAAAAAAAATTATTCATGTTTTATGCTATGATTAACTTCTATGCTAATCTGGAGAAATTTTTGAGTTTGAACTATTTAAAAAATTTAACGAAACATTTTTTACCTTAACAAAACACTTTTTGCAAGATTTTCCGCCATAATTGTTTTAATTTGTTACAGTAATGTTTAATATAATCAAAAATTTAAAATTTAAGCAGTTAAAAAAACTTAACGAATCTTAATATTCTTTAACGACAACAATTTTAAACAAAATTTTGCTTTAAACATTTAAATTTCTTAATCGGGTTTATGCAAAAAACTTAACGAAACTTTTTTTTCTAAAGATTTTTTTAATATTCTATTTAGTTTAAAAAGTTAGATTTTTATTAATAAAATTATTTTTATATTTTACAGAAATTTACTTAAAATATAAACAAATTTTCTAATAAACATGTAAATTTAAAAAAAAGTTACAAAAAAACTCTAAAAACTGAACTTTAATCTTAAAAACACAAACTCTACTTAATAAAATCCCACACAAAAACTGTGATACCACGAGAACAACAAAAAAGAGCAAAATACTTAAAAAGAACTCTTAAACAAATAGGAAAAGAGAAAAATACAAAAATGCCACCCAAACGAGATCCCTCCAACAATAACAATAACAACAACAACGAAACCCCAACAACTTCCACCACAACACCAGCAGTATTACAAAATAGTAACACAGCCGTACCAGCAACAGGCAGCAATAGCAATACAACAACAACAGCAGCTACTGCTGTTGCTGCCTCCGCCAATGCTTTGCCAGTTTTAATAGCCGATGCTGCTGCGGAACAGCGCACCATTGCCTACCAGGCCAATGCAAAATTATGTCGTCTGGTACGCAAATGTCCCTGGATGTATGATCGTAATCATCATAATTATGCCAAAAAGCATATATTAGATAAATCATGGTGTAAAATTGCCAGAGAATGTAATGATTCAGGTAAGTTTGTTAAGAAAAAAAAAAAAAAAACACATTTCTTATTATCTTCTCTTCAACACCCCTTTTTTCCTATAAGAAAAAAAACAAAAACCTAAAAATCCCACAGTAATATTTAAAAATACAACAAAAATATTAAAAGAAACTCATTATTATTACTGCTCTTATCAGTTTTAGAGCACATATAGCAGGGATGGAAAATTCAGTACTATTGTACATTAAACCATAAAATATTTACTAGATTTGACTATTTATTAGATTAAATACCAGACTATAATCGATACCCTAACCAAACTAGGTTAGAGGGATTAGTGCGATTAGACTATAGACTGGACTATAAACATGTCTATAGTCTAGCCTGGACAATAGCCTAGTCTATAGTCTGGAATATAGTCTAGTCTGTAGCCTGGACTATAGTCAGTCTATAGTCTAGATTATAATTTAGTCTATAGTCTGGACAATATTCTAGTCTATAGTCAAGTTTATAATCTGGACTATATTTCAGTTTATAGTCAGGACTATTGCGAAGTCGTCAGAAAATAGTCGGAGCTATAGTGTAGTATAAAGTCTGGACTATAGTCTAGTCTATAATCTGGAGTCTAGTGTATAGTCTAGTCTATAGTCTAGTCTATAGTCTAGTCTATTGTCTAGTCTATAGTCTAGTCTATAGTCTAGTCTATAGTCTAGTCTATAGTCTAGTCTATAGTCTAGTCTATAGTCTAGTCTATAGTCTAGTCTATAGTCTAGTCTATAGTCTAGTCTATAGTCTAGTCTATAGTCTAGTCTATAGTCTAGTCTATAGTCTAGTCTATAGTCTAGTCTATAGTCTAGTCTATAGTCTAGTCTATAGTCTAGTCTATAGTCTAGTCTATAGTCTAGTCTATAGGTCTAGTCTATAGTCTAGTCTATAGTCTAGTCTATAGTCTAGTCTATTAGTCTAGTCTATAGTCTAGTCTATAGTCTAGTCTATAGTCTATAGTCTAGTCTATAGTCTAGTCTATAGTCTAGTCTATAGTCTAGTCTATAGTCTAGTCTATAGTCTAGTCTATAGTCTAGTCTATAGTCTAGTCTATAGTCTAGTCTATAGTCTAGTCTATAGTCTAGTCTATAGTCTAGTCTATAGTCTAGTCTATAGTCTAGTCTATAGTCTAGTCTATAGTCTAGTCTATAGTCTAGTCTATAGTCTAGTCTATAGTCTAGTCTATAGTCTAGTCTATAGTCTAGTCTATAGTCTAGTCTATAGTCTAGTCTATAGTCTAGTCTATAGTCTAGTCTATAGTCTAGTCTATAGTCTAGTCTATAGTCTAGTCTATAGTCTAGTCTATAGTCTAGTCTATAGTCTAGTCTATAGTCTAGTCTATAGTCTAGTCTATAGTCTAGTCTATAGTCTAGTCTATAGTCTAGTCTATAGTCTAGTCTATAGTCTAGTCTATAGTCTAGTCTATAGTCTAGTCTATAGTCTAGTCTATAGTCTAGTCTATAGTCTAGTCTATAGTCTAGTCTATAGTCTAGTCTATATTCTAGTCTATAGTCTAGTCTATTGTATAGTCTATAGTCTAGTCTATAGTCTCGTTTATAGTCTAGTCTATAGTCTAGTTTATAGTCTAGTCTATTGTACAGTCTATTGTCTATGGTCTAGTATATAGTCTAGACTAGTGATTAATCTATATTCTTACTGAAAACCCCGATTTAGTCACGTTTTGACCTAGTGCCTCTAGTTTCCTCAGAAAATGGGATTTCATTTAAAAGCTCGATTATTGGTGGAAAGTAAAAGTGATCATAGATGTGTTTTCTCTAGAAAATTTTATATATTTACTGTTTTCGTTTAGACAATCAAAATTTGAATTATCCATGGCTGTGACTCACTAATTGAATAAGAGAGCGATGTGTAAGAGATGAAAAAAAAAACGTAAATAATTGTAACACTTTAATAATTAAAATCTCACACTCTCTTCTGTGTTTTTGAAAAAAATCCCAAGGAAAATACAAATGATGATCTTTTGTAATAAAAATAATATTTTTTTATATTTTTATATATTTATTTTTATTCTATTTCAAAAATATTTTTCTATTTTATTTTTCATCTGTCTGTACTTGTTTCTCCAAGTGATAATGAATCACACTTACAATTAAAAGAGAGTAAATGCTTGTTATTATTTTTTGTTGTTGTGTGTTTTTACTAGCAGAAAAAACCTGTTGCTAATTATTTAAGAGATGGCGAGTGAGCAGTATTTGTGTTTTCTCTTTATATTAAGAGAATGCAATCATTTGTTTTGGCTTTTTTCAAATGTATTGTTCAATAAATAAGAGATGTGCGTTTGTTTGTCTTTTAATTTTTTGTATAAATACAACCAGGCATGGACAATTCATTACTTTAGTACTTTTTTAGTCTATAGTACATAGAGTCTTGTCTATAGTCTAGTATATAGTCTAGTTTATATTCTAGCCTATAGTCTTGTCTATAGTTCAGTTTATAGGCTAGTCTATAGTCTAGTCTATAGTTTAGTATATAGTTAGTGTATAGTGTAGTCTATAGTCAAGTCAATGGTCTAGTCTATAGTATAGTATATATTCTAGTCTATAGTCTAGTCTATAGTCTAGTCTATAGTCTAGTCTATAGTCTAGTCTATAGTCTAGTCTATAGTCTAGTCTATAGTCTAGTCTATAGTCTAGTCTATAGTCTAGTCTATAGTCTAGTCTATAGTTTAGTCTATAGTATAGTCTATAGTCTTGTCTATAGTCTAGTCTATAGTCTAGTCAATAGCATAGTCTATAGTTTAGTCTATAGTCTAGTCTATAGTCTAATCTATAGTCTAGTCTAATGTCTAGTCTATAGTCTAGTCTATAGTCTAGTCTATAGTCTAGTCTATAGTCTAGTCTATAGTCTTATCTATAGTCTAGTTTATAGTCTAGATATAGTCTAGTCTATAGTCTAGTCTATAGTCTAGTCTATAGTCTAGTCTATAGTCTAGTCTATAGTCTAGTCTATAGTCTAGTCTATAGTCTAGTCTATAGTCTAGTCTATAGTCTAGTCTATAGTATAGTCTAGTCTATAGTATAGTCTATAGTATAGTCTAGTCTATAGTATAGTCTAGTCTATAGTATATTCTAGTCTATAGTATAGTCTAGTCTATCGACTATAGACTAATAGTCTAGTCTATAGTCTAGTATATAGTCTAGTCTATAGTCTAGTCTATAGTCTAGTCTATAGTCTAGTCTATAGTCTAGTCTATAGTCTAGTCTATAGTCTAGTCTATAGTCTAGTCTATAGTCTTGTATATAGTCTAGTCTATAGTCTTGTATATAGTCTTGTATATAGTCTTGTCTATAGTCTAGTCTATAGTCTAGTCTATAGTCTAGTCTATAGTCTAGTCTATAGTCTAGTCTATAGTCTAGTCTATAGTCTAGTCTATAGTCTAGTCTATAGTCTAGTCTATAGTCTAGTCTATAGTCTAGTCTATAGTCTAGTCTATAGTCTAGTCTATAGTCTAGTCTATAGTCTAGTCTATAGTCTAGTCTATAGTCTAGTCTATAGTCTAGTCTATAGTCTAGTCTATAGTCTAGTCTATAGTCTAGTCTATAGTCTAGTCTATAGTCTAGTCTATAGTCTAGTCTATAGTCTAGTCTATAGTCTAGTCTATAGTCTAGTCTATAGTCTAGTCTATAGTCTAGTCTATAGTCTAGTCTATAGTCTAGTCTATAGTCTAGTCTATAGTCTAGTCTATAGTCTAGTCTATAGTCTAGTCTATAGTCTAGTCTATAGTCTAGTCTATAGTAGTCTAGTCTAGTCTATAGTCTAGTCTATAGTCTAGTCTATAGTCTAGTCTATAGTCTAGTCTATAGTCTAGTCTATAGTCTAGTCTATAGTCCAGTGTTTAGTCTACATATTTGTCTATTCTCTAGTCTAGTCTATATTCCTGTCTCTAGTCTAGTCTCTACTCCAGTCTAGTCTTTAGCTTAGTGCTTATTCTTGTCTCTAGTCTAGTCTCTATTCTAGTCTAGTCTCTAGTCTACTCCATTGTCTAGTTGATAGTCTAGTCTATATTTTAGTCTATGGTCTAGTCGTAAGTGTGAGCATACGTACGTCACCAAAAATTAACTTTTTTTTATTGAAAACAAAAATTAATTTTCTGGGGAAACTGGAGATACTAGGCCCTAGAGTATAGGGCCTCATAATTTTAAATTTAAGATCTTTGTTTTATTCTCTTTTAGTGGCCTAACTTAAGTGAAATATTACGTATTTATTTTTATATAAAATCTATGTTTTCTACTCTTTCCAGTTGCCTCTTGCAAAGAACGTTGGCGCAACATAAGAGCGGCCTTTGCCCGTTCCATTAACATCTATAAAACCCACAGTGGACCGAATCGTGTTAAACCCTATTATTTGCACAAAGAACTCTCCTTTCTGGTTAAGCCCATGATGGAAGGACGTGATAAAAAAGATGAATATGAGGACACACAAGATGGTGCTGGTGTAGCAGGTGGTGGGGGTGGTTCTGCTGCAGGCAGTGGTGTAAAAGATGAGGAAACGGGTGATGAAGAGGGTGCGGCAGGGGAAGAAGATGATGAGGATGAGGCAGATGCCGAAGAAGAGGAAGATGATTATCCAGATGAAACGGCAGAAATTAAATCAGCCTTTGAGGCCTTAAATCCGGATATACATATACAGGCGGAGACTAGATATCAAAAATTATTGAGACAGAATAATAATAATAATAATAATCAAGATTTTGAGGCGAGCAGTATTTTTGAGCCGCATACTGAGTTTACCACCAATAGTGATGCCGAAAATGACTTCCATTTTCCCGATGATAATTTGTCACAAAGTGAAACGGAACGTAGAGTACCCACTCACCTATTACAGCAGCAACAACAGCAACAGAATGGTGTTAAAAGACCCATGCATTTGGAAACGGAAACTTTTGAAACTAAACGTGTTAAACTTTCACAATTATCTCAGGCCCATAATGAAAATGATATACGTTTCCTGGAGGCCTTACTGCCCGATATGGCTATTATGAATACTAGACAAAAAATAGTATTTAAACGAAAAATCTATCAAACTTTGGAAGAGGTTTTCGAGAATTCTAATGATTTTCCCAATATAGAGAAAATAGATAATAAAATAGAGCAATTAAACCACAATAATAGTTCGGCTCATATTCAGGCTCATTTAAATTATCCCTCTAGCCCTATATCGCCTCAAACCCAGATAAGACAAACAGTTTTAACGGTCAACTCCACCACCGCCCGCAATTTGATTAATAATATCGCCAATTTGAATGAAGCGGAGCTTCAAAAAGTTAATGGTTTCTTGCAGAACTCGTTGAGGAATCATCACAATCAATCACGTCTGGCTAATGTTAGTAATGGTCCCAGCAGTGCTGCCGCCAAACTAATGTCTTCTACTCCCAAAATAACCATTACAAAGGTGACTTGTCCACCACCTGCCTCCTTAAGAAATCTAACCTTAACAAAGCCTCCTTCTCCCAGTCCTGCCACCGTTTCCACAACTATACACAATCCTGCCTCTGCGGTAATAACTTCCAATGTACATTCTACCACCTCCTCTTTGCCGGGTAAAGCTTCCAATACACAAAATGGTTCTACAGCAAATCAAAACAATAACTCCCCTTGGACTCAACTGTTGCCTATAACCATTAAAGATGAAATCGAAGATGTTGATATAGTTTAAACACTTTTTTCAAAAACTAAAGCTTTTTAAAAGCTTTAAACTTTATTTGTTATTTTTTAAGCTTTTTCTCAAGCATTTTATTCCTTTTCAAAATTCTTTTCTAAAAAGGATTTCTTTACTCTAAGCAATGGGTCCCCTTATTTCCCCTAAAAATCTGCCTGTTTTACTTAATTAACATGACTTACTTAATTTATCCTATAAAACTTAATTTAAGCTTAAGTTAAAGCTTAAGTTAAGTTTCCCTTTTTATGTTATTTTATTAAACTTTATAAAGTTAAAACTTTTAAAGAATAATCTTTTAATATGTAATTTTATTCTTTTTTATTGTCCTTTTTTATAAGTACTTAATTTAAGTATGTTTTATACAATAAGTGAAATTAATTAAATTAACAAATTTTTCTTTTTTTTGTTGTGTTTTATGCTGTAAAAGTTTTATTAATATTATATATATTTTTTATATAGAATTTAAGACAAATAAATAATAAAATTTTAATGTTTTTAAACAAAAAAAAAAAAAAAATTTACAAAAAGCATTTTCATTACAAAAGAAATGGGTAAGTTAAAAAACAGATACAATGGACTACACTATAGACTAAATTCGTTTTCAGAAACTTAGATAAAATAGTGGACCTGGCACATTTCTGAATTCATTTTCGGATACAGCATAAGGTTAAGTTTGGAATACAAAATTTTAGTCACTTTCGACCTAAAATAGCATAAAATGCTCAAAATAAAAAATAGTCGGGAATTTTGATGAAATATATAGTTCATTCTGAGTCCATTTTCGGATTCAGCATGGGATTTTGGAAAGGAAAGGTCAGTTTCCAGCCACATCTGGCCAACAGGTTCCGAGTTTAAAGCTAACAAAAAAATTAATTAGAAATTTTGACCTATAATTGGTTCTAGGTCTAACATTCTTCAAAATTTATAAAATTTTTTTACTTTTGCTTCAAACTCGGAAACTACTGGCCGGATGTGGCTGGAAACTCACCTTTCTGGTAAATTTCCATGCTGAATCCGAAAATGAACTCAGAATGGACCTGGGACCTATATTTCATCAAAATTCCCGAAAATTTTTTAATTTGGACAATTAATGCTATAACTTGTGGATTTTGAGGACGAGAACTGCTAAATTTTTACATTTGAAATTAGAACTTACACTGAATCCGAAAATGGTTTCAGAATTGGGCTAGGTCCAATATTTCATCAAAATTTGAGAACAAACATTTTGAACCAATTTTCCCACGAAATTCCATTTTGCCGCATAATTTTTCCAAATATCCTCAATGATGGTTCTTGTCTTGACTAATTTTAATACTTACTAGCCTAGACTAGAACCGCAGAATTGAGCAAAAGTCGTATGTAAAATTAAATTTCGTGGGAAAATTGTTCTGAATTTTCTTTCAGATATATGGATGAAATATTGGACCTAGCTCAATTCTGAATTCACTTTCGGATTCAGCATAGGGTTGAGTTTGAAATACAAAATATTAGTAACTCTCGACCTCAAGGTACCCAGAAAATAGCATAAAATGCTCAAAATAAAAAATAGTCGGGAATTTTGATGAAATATTGGTCCTAGGTCCATTCTGAGTCCATTTTCGGATTCAGCATGGGATTTTACCAGAAAGGTCAGTTTCCAGCCACATCCGGCCAATAGGTTCCGAGTTTAAAGCTAACAAAAAAATTAATTAGAAATTTTGACCTATTATTAGTCCTAGGTCCAACATTCATCAAAATTTCTAAAATTTTTTTAGTTTTGCTTCAAACTCGGAAACTACTGGCCGAAACTGGCTGGAAAGTGACCATTCTAGTAAAATCGCATGCTGAATCCGAAAATGAACTCAGAATGGACCTACGACCTATATTTCATCAAAATTCCCGAAAATTTTTTAATTTGGACAATTAATGCTATTACTTGGGGATTTTGAGGACGAGAAGTGCTAAAATTCTACACATGAAATTAGAACTTACGCTGAATCCGAAAATGGTTTCAGAATTGAGCTAGGTCCAATATTTCATCAAAATTTCTGAACAATCATTTTGAACCAATTTTCCCACGAAATTGAATTTTACATACGATTTTTGCTCAGTTTTGCGGTTCTAGTCTAGGCTAGTAAGTATTAATATTAGTCAAGACAAGAACCGTCATTTATAGAGGAAATTTAGAAAAATTATGCGTCAAAATGGAATTTCGTGGAAAAATTGGTTCAAAATGTTTGTTCAGAAATTTTGATGAAATATTGGACCTGGCTCAATTCTAAAACCATTTTCGGATTCAGCGTAAGTTCTATTTGCAAATGTAAAATTTTAGCAGTTCTCGTCCTCAAAATCCCCAAGTAATAGCATTAAATGTCCAAATCAAAAAATTTCCGGGAATTTTGATGAAATATAGGTCCTAGGTCCATTCTGAGTCCATTTTCGGATTCAGCATGGGAATTTACCAGAAAGGTCAGCTTCCAGCCAGATTCGGCCAGTAGTTTCCGAGTTTGAAGCAAAACTAAAAATTTTTTATAAATTTTGATGAATGTTGGACCTAGAACCAATAATAGGTCAAAATTTCTAATTTATTTTTTTGTTAGCTTTAAACTCGGAACCTATTGGCCGGATGTGGCTGGAAACTCACCTTTCTGGTAAAATCCCACGCTGAATCCGAAAATGGACTCAGAATGGACCTAGGACCAATAGTTCATCAAAATTCCCGACAATTTTTTATTTTGAGCATTTTATGCTATTTTCTCGGTACCTTGAGGTCGAGAGTTACTAAAATTTTGTAATCCAAACTTAACCCTATGCTGAATCCAAAAATGAATTCAGAATTGAGTTAGGTCTAATATTTCATCCATATTTCTGAAAGAAAATTCAGAACAATTTTCCCACGAAATTTAATTTTACATACGATTTTTTGTCAATGCTGCGGTTCTAGTCTAGGCTAGTAAGTATTAAGATTAGTCAAGACAAGAACCGTCATTTATAGAGGAAATTTGGAAAAATTATGCGGCAAAATGGAATTTCGTGGGAAAATTGGTTCAAAATGTCCGTTCAGAAATTTTGATGAATTATTGGACCTAGCTCAATTCTGAAACCATTTTCGGATTCTGCGTAAGTTCAAATTGCAAATGTAAAGTTTTAGCAGTTCTCGTCCTCAAAATCCCCAAGTAATATCATTAATTGTCCAAATCAAAAAATTTCCGGGAATTTTGATGATATATTAGTCCTAGGTCCATTCTGAGTCCATTTTCGGATTCAGCATGGGATTTTACCAGAAAGGTCACTTTCCAGCCAGATTCGGCCAGTAGTTTCCGAGTTTGAAGAAAAACTAAAAAATTTTTATAAATTTTGATGAATGTTGGACCTAGGACCAATAATAGGTCAAAATTTCTAATTTATTTTTTTGTTAGCTTTAAACTCGGAACCTATTAGGCGGATGTGGCTGGAAACTCACCTTTCTGGTAAAATCCCACGCTGAATCCGAAAATGGACTCAGAATGGACCTAGGACCAATATTTCATCAAAATTCCCGACAATTTTTTATTTTGAGCATTTTATGCTATTTTCTCGGTACCTTGAGGTCGAGAGTTACTAAAATTTTGTAATCCAAACTTAACCCTATGCTGAATCCAAAAATGAATTCAGAATTGAGTTAGGTCCAATATTTCATCCATATTTCTGAAAGAAAATTCAGAACAATTTTCCCACGAAATTTAATTTTACATACGATTTTTGTCAATGCTGCGGTTCTAGTCTAGGCTAGTAAGTATTAAAATTAGTCAAGACAAGAACCGTCATTTATAGAGGAAATTTGGAAAAATTATGCGGCAAATGGAATTTCGTGGGAAAATTGGTTCAAAATGTCCGTTCAGAAAGTTTGATGAATTATTGGACCTAGCTCAATTCTGAAACCATTTTCGGATTCAGCGTAAGTTCAAATTGCAAATGTAAAGTTTTAGCAGTTCTCGTCCTCAAAATCCCCAAGTAATAGCATTAATTGTCCAAATCAAAAAATTTCCGGGAATTTTGATGAAATATTGGTCCTAGGTCCATTCTGAAAAAAAATCTGAAAAATTACAAAATTTTAGTAACTCTCGACCTCAAGGTACCGAGAAAATAGCATAAAATGCTCAAAATAAAAAATTGTCGGGAATTTTGATGAAATATTGGTCCTAGGTCCATTCTGAGTCCATTTTCGGATTCAGCATGGGATTTTACCAGAAAGGTCACTTTCCAGCCAGATTCGGCCAGTAGTTTCCGAGTTTGAAGAAAAACTAAAAAATTTTTATAAATTTTGATGAATGTTGGACCTAGGACCAATAATAGGTCAAAATTTCTAATTTATTTTTTTGTTAGCTTTAAACTCGGAACCTATTGGCCGGATGTGGCTGGAAACTCACCTTTCTGGTAAAATCCCACGCTGAATCCGAAAATGGACTCAGAATGGACCTAGGACCAATATTTCATCAAAATTCCCGACAATTTTTTATTTTGAGCATTTTATGCTATTTTCTCGGTACCTTGAGGTCGAGAGTTACTAAAATTTTGTAATCCAAACTTAACCCTATGCTGAATCCCAAAATGAATTCAGAATTGAGTTAGGTCCAATATTTCATCCATATTTCTGAAAGAAAATTCAGAACAATTTTCCCACGAAATTTAATTTTACATACGATTTTTTGTCAATGCTGCGGTTCTAGTCTAGGCTAGTAAGTATTAAAATTAGTCAAGACAAGAACCGTCATTTATAGAGGAAATTTGGAAAAATTATGCGGCAAAATGGAATTTCGTGGGAAAATTGGTTCAAAATGTCCGTTCAGAAAGTTTGATGAATTATTGGACCTAGCTCAATTCTGAAACCATTTTCGGATTCAGCGTAAGTTCTAATTGCAAATGTAAAGTTTTAGCAGTTCTCGTCCTCAAAATCCCCAAGTAATAGCATCAATTGTCCAAATCAAAAAATTTCCGGGAATTTTGATGAAATATTGGTCCTAGGTCCATTCTGAGTCCATTTTCGGATTCAGCATGGGATTTTACCAGAAAGGTCACTTTCCAGCCAGATTCGGCCAGTAGTTTCCGAGTTTGAAGCAAAACTAAAAAATTTTTATAAATTTTGATGAATGTTGGACCTAGGACCAATAATAGGTCAAAATTTCTTATTTATTTTTTTGTTAGCTTTAAACTCGGAACCTATTGGCCGGATGTGGCTGGAAACTCACCTTTCTGGTAAAATCCCACGCTGAATCCGAAAATGGACTCAGAATGGACCTAGGACCAATATTTCATCAAAATTCCCGACAATTTTTTATTTTGAGCATTTTATGCTATTTTCTCGGTACCTTGAGGTCGAGAGTTACTAAAATTTTGTAATCCAAACTTAACCCTATGCTGAATCCGAAAATAAATTCAGAATTGAGTTAGGTCCAATATTTCATCCATATTTCTGAAAGAAAATTCAGAACAATTTTCCCACGAAATTTAATTTTACATACGATTTTTTGTCAATGCTGCGGTTCTAGTCTAGGCTAGTAAGTATTAAAATTAGTCAAGACAAGAACCGTCATTTATAGAGGAAATTTGGAAAAATTATGCGGCAAAATGGTATTTCGTGGGAAAATTGGCTCAAAATTGTCGTTCAGAAATTTTGATGAATTATTGGACCTAGCTCAATTCTGAAACCATTTTCGGATTCAGCGTAAGTTCTAATTGCAAATGTAAAGTTTTAGCAGTTCTCGTCCTCAAAATCCCCAAGTAATAGCATTAATTGTCCAAATTAAAAAAATTCCGGGAATTTTGATGAAATATTGGTCCCAGGTCCATTCTGAGTCCATTTTCGGATTCAGCATGGGATTTTACCAGAAAGGTCACTTTCCAGCCAGATTCGGCCAGTAGTTTCCGAGTTTGAAGCAAAACTAAAAAATTTTTATAAATTTTGATGAATGTTGGACCTAGGAACAATAATAGGTCAAAATTTCTAATGTATTTTTTTGTTAGCTTTAAACTCGGAAACTATTGGCCAGATGTGGCTGGAAACTCACCTTTCTGGTAAAATCCCATGCTGAATCCGAAAATGGACTCAGAATGGACCTAGGACCAATATTTTATCGAAATTCCCGACAATTTTTTATTTTGAGCAATTTATGCTATTTTCTCGGTACCTTTAGGTCGAGAGTTACTAAAATTTTGTAATCCAAACTTAACCCTATGATGAATCCGAAAATGAATTCAGAATTGAGCTAGGTCCAATATTTCATCAATATTTCTGAAAGAAAATTCAGACAAATTTTCCCACGAAATTTAATTTTACATACGATTTTTGCTCAATTCAGCGGTTCTTGTCTAGGCTAGTAAATATTAAAATTAGTCAAGACAAGAACCGTCATTTATAGAGGAAAAAATATGCGGCAAAATGGAATTTCGTGGGAAAATCGGTTCAAAATGTTTGATCAGAAATTTTGATGAAATATTGAACCTAGCTCAATTCTGAAACCATTTTCGAATTCAGCGTAAGTTCTAATTGCAAATGTAAAATTTTAGCAGTTCTCGTCCTCAAAATCCCTAAGTAATAGCATTAATTGTTCAAATTAAAAAATTTCCGGGAATTTTGATGAAATATAGGTCCTAGGTCCATTCTGAGTCCATTTTCGGATTCAGCATGGGATTTTACCAGAAAGGTCACTTTCCAGCCACATCCGGCCAGTAGTTTCCGAGTTTGAAGCAAAACTAAAAAAATTTTGAAATTTTGATGAATGTTGGACCTAGGACCAATAATAGGTCAAAATTTCTAATTTATTTTTTTGTTAGCTTTAAACTCGGAACCTATTGGCCGGATGTGGCTGGAAACTCACCTTTCTGGTAAAATCCCACGCTGAATCCGAAAATGGACTCAGAATGGACCTAGGACCAATATTTCATCAAAATTCCCGACAATTTTTTATTTTGAGCATTTTATGCTATTTTCTCGGTACCTTGAGGTCGAGAGTTACTAAAATTTTGTAATCCAAACTTAACCCTATGCTGAATCCGAAAATGAATTCAGAATTGAGCTAGGTCCAATATTTCATCAATATTTCTGAAAGAAAATTCAGAACAATTTCCCACGAAATTTAATTTTACATACGATTTTTGCTCAATTTTGCGGTTCTTGTCTAGGCTAGTAAGTATTAAAATTAGTCAAGACAAGAACCGTCATTTATAGAGGAAATTTGGAAAAATTATGCGGCAAAATGGAATTTCGTGGGAAAATGGGTTCAAAATGTTTGATCAGAAATTTTGATGAAATATTGGACCTAGCTCAATTCTGAAACCATTTTCGGATTCAGCGTAAGTTCTAATTTCTAATGTAAAATTTTAGCAATTCTCATCCTCAAAATCCCCAAGTAATAGCATTAATTGTCCAAATTAAAAAAATTCCGGGAATTTTGATGAAATATTGGTCCTAGGTCCATTCTGAGTCCATTTTCGGATTCAGCATGGGAATTTACCCGAAAGGTCACTTTCCAGCCAGATTCGGCCAGTAGTTTCCGAGTTTGAAGCAAAACTAAAAAAAAAAATTACAAATTTTGATGAATGTAGGACCTAGGACCAATATTAGGTCAAAATTTCTAATTTATTTTTTTGTTAGCTTTAAACTCGGAATGTGGCTGGAAACTCACCTTTCTGGTAAAATCCCACGCTGAATCCGAAAATGGACTCAGAATGGACCTAGGACCAATATTTCATCAAAATTCCCGACAATTTTTTATTTTGAGCATTTTATGCTATTTTCTCGGTACCTTTAGGTCGAGAGTTACTAAAATTTTGTAATCCAAACTTAACCCTATGCTGAATCCGAAAATGAATTCAGAATTGAGTTAGGTCCAATATTTCATCCATATTTCTGAAAGAAAATTCAGAAAAATTTTCCCACGAAATTTAATTTTACATACGATTTTTGTCAATGCTGAGGTTCTAGTCTAGGCTAGTAAGTAATAAAATTAGTCAAGACAAGAACCGTCATTTATAGAGGAAATTTGGAAAAATTATGCGGCAAAATGGAATTTCGTGGGAAAATTGGTTCAAAATGTCCGTTCAGAAATTTTGATGAATTATTGGACCTAGCTCAATTCTGAAACCATTTTCGGATTCAGCGTAAGTTCTAATTGCAAATGTAAAGTTTTAGCAGTTCTCGTCCTCAAAATCCCCAAGTAATAGCATTAATTGTCCAAATCAAAAAATTTCCGGGAATTTTGATGAAATATTGGTCCTAGGTCCATTCTGAGTCCATTTTCGGATTCAGCATGGGATTTTACCAGAAAGGTCACTTTCCAGCCAGATTCGGCCAGTAGTTTCCGAGTTTGAAGCAAAACTAAAAAAAATTTTGAAATTTTGATGAATGTTGGTCCTAGGACCAATAATAGGTCAAAATTTCTAATTTATTTTTTTGTTAGCTTTAAACTCGGAACCTATTGGCCGGATGTGGCTGGAAACTCACCTTTCTGGTAAAATCCCACGCTGAATCCGAAAATGGACTCAGAATGGACCTAGGACCAATATTTCATCAAAATTCCCGACAATTTTTTATTTTGAGCATTTTATGCTATTTTCTCGGTACCTTGAGGTCGAGAGTTACTAAAATTTTGTAATCCAAACTTAACCCTATGCTGAATCCGAAAATGAATTCAGAATTGAGCTAGGTCCAATATTTCATCAATATTTCTGAAAGAAAATTCAGAACAATTTCCCCACGAAATTTAATTTTACATACGATTTTTGCTCAATTTTGCGGTTCTTGTCTAGGCTAGTAAGTATTAAAATTAGTCAAGACAAGAACCGTCATTTATAGAGGAAATTTGGAAAAATTATGCTGCAAAATGGAATTTCGTGGGAAAATGGGTTCAAAATGTTTGATCAGAAATTTTGATGAAATATTGGACCTAGCTCAATTCTGAAACCATTTTCGGATTCAGCGTAAGTTCTAATTTCTAATGTAAAATTTTAGCAATTCTCATCCTCAAAATCCCCAAGTAATAGCATTAATTGTCCAAATTAAAAAATTTCCGGGAATTTTGATGAAATATTGGTCCTAGGTCCATTCTGAGTCCATTTTCGGATTCAGCATGGGATTTTACCAGAAAGGTCACTTTCCAGCCAGATTCGGCCAGTAGTTTCCGAGTTTGAAGCAAAACTAAACAATTTTTTATAAATTTTGATGAATGTTGGACCTAGGACCAATAATAGGTCAAAATTTCTAAATTATTTTTTTGTTAGCTTTAAACTCGGAACCTATTGGCCGGATGTGGCTGGAAACTCGCCTTTCTGGTAAAATCCCATGCTGAATCCGAAAATGGACTCAGAATGGACCTAGGACCAATATTTCATCAAAATTCCCGACTATTTTTTATTTTGAGCATTTTATGCTATTTTCTCGGTACCTTTAGGTCGAGAGTGACTAAAATTTTGTAATCCAAACTTAACCCTATGCTGAATCCAAAAATGAATTCAGAATTGAGCTAGGTCCAATATTTCATCCATATTTCTGAAAGAAAATTCAGACAAATTTTCCCACGAAATTTAATTTTACATACGATTTTTGCTTAATTATGCGGTTCTTGTCTAGGCTAGTAAGTATTAAAATTAGTCAAGACAAGAACCATTATGTGTAGAGGAAGTTTGGGCAGTGTTATGCCTATAGTTTAGTCTGTAATCTATGGTCTAGTCTGTAGTCTTGTCTCTAGTAGTCTAGTCTCTAGTCTAGTCTATAGTCTAGTCTATAGTCTAGTCTATAGTCTAGTCTATAGTGTAGTCTATAGTCTAGTCTAGTCTATAGTGTAGTCTAGTCTAGTCTAGTCCATAGTCTAGTCTATAGTCATTCAAAAATTAAAAGAAAATTTAAGTGATTTGTTTTTATTAAATTAGACAACATTTATTGCTGATATTTTTTACATCATGTGAAAGCTTAACGCCTATACTTTCATACAAAAGATATATCTTAAAATTATCTTCAAAACTCTCATAGTAAAAGGCCCTTTGATGCTTAACTGTAAGTGCCTATATTTCCTTTATTTTGACAGATATTTTCAATTAAAATTTGGCTCTTGGCTAGAAGAGGAATCTAGCTTTCATCTTCCAGTTACAAGCATTTTGGCTGAAGATGTAGAAATTGTGTAGCAGAAGGCATATTAGTGTAGGTTGGAGAGCTGAAATTATATGTTAGAACAGAGAAAATGTATTATTTTATATAGAATATGATCGGGTCTGTAGTTCGGTCTTTAGTCAAGTCTCTATGTATGGTCTATAGTTATTAATGTCTTTATATTTAAAGCTGGTAATACCTTTTTAACGGTTTCGATGATGATCTTCATGAAATAATTCACCTCTGTTGATTGTACTTTATTCACCTCGTTCATTTAAGCAAAGACAGGAACCTCTTTTTTAATGGAAGTAAACAGTATAGTTGTTACAAGGGTTTCATTTGTTTGAAACACTTTTTATAGCCCTTTTCAAGGTCATATCTACTATGACTTCTTGTTCAACAGCCTCCCTAAAATATGCTTTAGTTTATTGTTTACTTACTTATATGGTTGTTGGCCGAACTATTGTTTAGCTGGTCTGGGCTAATTGATTTCAATTGTGGATTTTTAGCATTTTGCATTTATCTCGGGTATCACTGGACCTAGACAGTCCAAACTGCTTTTTAACACATGTTCAACATTAAAATTAGCTAGGACAACTCCTTCTCATATATCCTGCAAACTTTAGTAAACTGATGGCGTATACTTAATATTTGTGAAATGTTAATTACTTATCAATCATACGCCTATGAAAGGATTTAAGGGTTTTATAGGAAAAGTTTTTTTTAGATTTTTCGTACTTTTTACTAATTATCCTGGAGAAGTTCGTTGAGAATTTAGTGTATGGGAATATGTGCTCTTCGCTAGTTATCAGCTTTGCCTTCTAGTGTTAGGCCTTTTATAGGATATTGATAGTTTTAATGTGAAATTTCCTGTAGTGAAAAATTTTTAAAGAAGCCGAGGAGAAAATTTGATAGCATATGAAAGTTTGATTCTTTTTCTAGCTGTGGACCAAATTTTATTTGAAAATATTATGAAATAAAGGAGTTCTAAGCAGTTAAAGTTAAGCATCAAGAGGACTTTTCACGTACAGCTTGAATACGTGTTCATATTTTTGCTTATAACTTACAGAGTTTTAAAGATATTTGCAAGATGTTTGTTTTATAAGAAAGTGAAGATGTTAGGCTTTCATAGGAGATATACAATGCCAGCTATTAGTGTTGCTTATGTATTACAAATAGTACATAAATGTATGTTTTTTAAGGTTTCTTAGCAAAAAGGGGCGTGGCAGTTAATATTTTTAAGGCGTATAAAAGTCTATTTCCGGTTCTATTAATAAGCCAAATTTCATTTTATAAGCTTTTCATTTGATAAAAATATTACTATTTTAATTTTTTTGAATTCTATAAGAAATTTATCCTTTTTGCAGAAAAATAAGCGTAGTGAAAAATTTTTAAAGAAGTATAGGCCAAATTTTGCTATAATTTGAAAGTCCTTTTTATTGTCTAAAGTTAAGCTAAATTTTAGTTTAAAAGCTTTAAAAATAAGAAAGTTATAGTTAACTGAATTTAACGACTTTTGGTTAAAGTTTCCAAAAGTTTGGTGTTTAAAAGGGTGCTATAATTTTGTTTATAACTTTGTAAGTATTAAAGATATTTTAAAGATTTTTTTTGCTAAATGATAGAAGAGACTTTAAGCTTTCTTATAATAATACTTGTTTTACTAAATTTCTATTTACTTACTTTAAATTTGTTTAAAATTTTAATAACAATTTTGCATTTTTTTAATTTTTAAATATTTATATATGTATTTATTGGTTATATATCTGTATGTATATATTATGTTTTATTAGTTATTTATATAATATTTAATATATATTGTTGTTGCAGCTATTAAAATTATAAATATATAATTAATGTTTTTTTATATTAATATTTTATAATAAATGTTAAATAAAAAATAATGTTATAGTATACATTTAAAAAGAAAAAAAATATATTCACATTTTTTTAGTAGTTTTTTGTTTGTTTAAATAATAAATGCAAATTTAAAGCACTTTTTTTTAAAGAAAAAAATGTTAAATAAAATTTATAAAAAAACATAAATTATGGCGCTTATATATAAAAAAAAATATAAATTTTAAACCAAGAATTTTACAAATTTTTAAATAATTATTTTTCTAATTTAAATTAAGTACTTTAGAAATTTAAAAAAAAAATAAAAAATTTACAAAAAATTGCACAAATTAGAAATATTAAAATTAAATGCCTGTTAATTAATAGTTAAATAAAATTAATTTTAAAATTGTCAGCCATTTTTTTTCTTTTTAACAAAACTTGGTTTTGTTTTTTTTTAAAACCTTTTTTTAATGGCAAGATTTTTTTTTGTGTTATAAAAATTTACAAGTGTTTTTTGTTTATTTTACTTTCTAAGTAAATTTAATAAAAAAAAATAAAACCGTAATTAAAAAATTTTATTCATAAAATAATAATAAAAAAAAACTTAAAATTAACAAAAAAAAAAAAATTTGCTTTAATATAATTAAAAACAAATTTAAGCAAATATTATTTTAACAGGACCTAAAGGTAATTGTTTCATATAATTCCAGGCATCGACTCTTGTCATTTTGGCGGTCGAACTGCCATTTATGCTTAGAATCTCATCACCATTACGCACTTGGCCAGTTTTTTGGGCGGCTCCTCCTGTGAACCGCAGCAAAAGTTATCAAAATTTATAAAAATTTATTTAAACCGAAAAATGTATTAGAAAACTTACCCATAAATACCTTCTTAACAATTAAAGGTCTATTACCCAAAGGAGAATCAAATCCTCCCTCAATGGAAAAACCTAAACCACAGCTGTCCTTGACAATTTCCACACAACGGGCACCATTAGGAGTAGATTCTTCTAAAATATTGAAAATATTAAGGAAATTTGTCTCGCACAGAGATCCATTTCCTATAGAATATTTGTCTCCCAAAAAGATCAATTTTCTAGAGAAAATTTATCTCCAAAACGGACCTTTTCAGAAGAACACTTTTTCTATAGAAAACGTCTTCTTAGAAGAACAACTTTTCTATTGAAAAGGTCTTTTTAGAAGAACACTTTTTCTACAGAAAAAGTTTCTTCTAAAGGAACACTTTTTCTATAGAAAAAGTCTCTTCTAAATTAAAACTCTAGAGGAATACTCTTTCCACAGAAAAAGTCTCTTCTAAAGGAATACTTTTTCTATAGAAAAAGTCTCTTCTAAAGAAACACTTTTTCTATAGAAAAATTCTCTTCTATAGGAACACTTTTTCTATCGAAAAAGTCTCTTCTATATGAACACTTTTTCTGTAGAAAAAGCCTCTTCTAAAGGAACACTTTTTCTTTAGAAAAAGTAACTTCTAAAGGAACACTTTTTCTGTAGAAAAAGTCTCTTCTAAAGGAACACTTTTTCTATAGAAGAAGTAACTTCTAAAGGAAATGTCTCTTCCAGAGGAACACTTTTTCTATAGAAAAAGTCTCTTCTAAAGGAAAACTTTTTCTATAGAAAAAGTCTCTTCTAAAGGAACACTTTTTCTATAGAAAAAGTATCTTCTAGAGGAATACTTTTCTATAGGAAAAGTCTCTTCTAAAGGAATACTATTTCTATAGAAAAAGTCTCTTCTAAAGGAACACTTTTTCCATAAAAAACGTCTCTTCTAAAGGAATACTTTTTCTAAAAAAGTATTCCTTTAGAATGTCTCTCCTAAAGTAAGACTTTTTCTATAGAAAAAGTCTCTTCAAAAGGAAATCTTTTTCTTTACAAAAAGTCTCTTCTAAAGGAATACTTTTTCTATAGAAAAATTCTCTTCTAAAGGAAAACTTTTTCTATAGAAAAAGTCTCCTCTAGAGGAATACTCTAGGGAATATTTTTATGTAGAAAAGTCTCTTGTAGAGGAACAGTGTTTCTATAAAGTGTCTTCTGAAGAAACACTTTTTCTATAGAAAAACGCTCTTCTAAAGGAACACTTTTGCTAAAGAAAAAGTCTTTTCTAAAGGAAAACTTTTTCTAAAAGAACACTTTTTCTATAGAAAAAGTCTCTTCTAGAGAAATAATGGAAATGGAAATAGTATCTCCTAAGGGAATACTCTTTCTATGGAAAAAACTCTCTTCTAGAAAGACTCTTTTTCTATAGATAGTGAGGAGAATAGAATTTCTTTATAACGGGTAGAAAAAATACTCACCTTGTGCTCTAATTTCTGCTTGCAAAGCATTGCGCGTCTCTTGTGCTCTCTCCAACAATTCACTGGTGGAAATCTTACTAACATCCGGTCTAGACAACTGACGTCTAGCTCTAATACTGGCCAAGGTAGCGGCTTCTGTTGTCGGCTGTGGACTACTACGGCTGCTCGAACTATTACTAGAGGGTGTGGCGGCAGGCGAGCTACCCTTAGAGGGACTCGATGCGCATGTTTGATCTTCACTAGAGATCACATCTAGATCAAGATCTAAGGAGCGTGAAGCCTTATGATAGCTGCGTTTCTTTTCGTAATCGATCTCACAGGGTTTCTCATTGAGGCTGGAGAGAGAACCCAAAGATGAACGTTTTTTACTGAGTGGTTTTACTATTACCGATTCGGAGCGGGTTACAACTAAAACCACCTCAGGGCGGGGGGTCTGTGGGGAAAGAGAATTTTAGTTAGAAGGAGAAAAATGGGGGAAGAGTTTTGGGGATAAATACCTTAAGCACCGTTATAGATTCTCTGTGGGTTAAACCGCGCATGCTTAGGCCATTGACAGCCAAGATGCGATCACCTTTCTTTAAGCGACCATCCTTAGCCGCAGGGGTATTGGCTAAGATTTTGTGAATCTAAAAAGATATGATCATATTTCAAGAACTGTTTTGTCTTAATGGACATCACTTTACTCACCGTTATTTCCTTGGCTTCATAGTCAGATCCTCCTGCCAAGGTAATGCCTATACTTGATTCTGGTGTATCTCTTTGCAAGACAATGATAAAGGCTTCGGGAGTTTTTAGTGGAGGATCGGCTTCTTCTATGATTTGCTGTATGTCTTGAGCAGTAATCAAACTCTGATTGCTGCCAAGCGAAGAGAAACTACCAAACTCTGTGGTATTCTCTTGGGTCGATGAAACATTCTGGGTGGTAGAGCTAACACCCGATGAGGAGGAGGCTATGGAATCCAATGAAGAGAATCTTTCATGATAATTATTGCCCTTAATTTGTGACTTGACATTAAGCAGACTGGAGGAGGATATAGCCGGAGAAACACTGTTATTGTGATTAGCTAAGGCAGCCGAACGTTCGAATTTCTCTCTTATCTCGGCTGTGCTAATTTTGGGTGTAGTCTTGCTGGATAAACTAGTGTAAGTGGTTTTTGTGCTGCTGCTGCTGTGGGAGTGTGAAGAGCTCTCAAATTTCTCTCTTACCGGTTTGAGGGATCTTTCGGGAGTTTTGTTTAGTACCTTGGATTTGGCCACTTCCACATGCATCCATTGTGATAGCTCATTGGATTCGCTGGATTTTTTATTGGGCGAAGGTGCCTCTACGGCTCTTTGGGGACTTACAAGTTGAACAGGTTGTGAGCTTATGGGAGCCTCTACCTTGGCGGGCACTTTGTTTTGTGGCCGCGGTTGAGAGCTGGCCTTTTGTGTGGGATCTGCCTTAAAGCTTTGTTTGCGTTCCTCATCAATAAACATGGCACTGAGCTTAAGGGGTGAACTGCTATCGGCAGAACGACGACTGCTGTCATCGGTATCGGAGGTTATTTCCACATAGGCCGCCACATTAATGACCTTATCCACTAGGCTTTGATCAGCCTTGGTTACCAATTTATAGTTAATGGGAGCCGTGGGAGAGACCGCCTTGGAGGGCAAAGTGATTAAGCTACTGCTGCTGGATACCAGAGAAGAACGTGGTTTCGATTTGTGATGTCTTCTCACCTCATCCTCATCATAACCATCTGTGCTGTCCTCATCATCATAGGCACGATTGCGCATTAGGGCGGAAGTATCCCCACGACCATTGCGGCATTTGGCTGAAGCCAATATATTCTTGCGATTAGTGGCCGAGTCATTAGAGCCGGACTTTAAAACTCGGCGACTTAGATCTACTGTGGGAGTGCTGCCCACCGAAGAACAACTGGCTTGAGAACCCGAACCTGAGGTCAAGGTCGAAGTGGTGGAGCTGGCTATGGATGTGTTGGTTTCCGAGGAGAGAGTGCGTGTCAAGGCGAATTTCTCCGTTACCTGGGGTACACAGGGAGACATGGGTGGGGAGGATATGCGTGAGGAAAACACTGAATCACACGAATCACTTTCTTCATGCAAAAACTGACGTGTGGGCGTGGCAGCCAAAGAAGTGCGTGGCGGTTTTGCGGGTGGCACCGTATTTAAAGCATCTATTCTTCTTTGGGCCACCAAAGGCACTTGACGGGGATTTTGTGTTTGGCTGAGATAACTGCGATTATTAGCTATATTCATAGTATTACTGTGGGTGGTGATATTCAAGGGTCTTAGGGCCGAGTTTATCGCTACCGAGTTATTAACATTAAGTTCTGATCGCTTGGCTGGTCGCGGCACTGTTAAAGAACCAGTAAACGAACCCACACCACTATCAGTGGAATCAGTTGACGATGAATTGCCCGAGGTCTTTACCTGATCACTATCACGACTTTTGATTTCGGGTAAATCCAAAATGGGCTCTAAAGTTGAGATAGGAATATGAGGTCTTTCGGGTATAACTAAACCTCTTAATTTTGACAAACTACGTCTTCTCTGTTCCAAAATATTGGTGATAGCTGCTTTACGTGAGGCCTCATCTGGAACATAGGCCGGTTGTCCCGAAAAACTTATGCGCCGATCCAAATGCTGTGTCGAAGCATGTCTTCTTGGAAGAGAGGCATAATTTTGATTATAATCTCCCGTTAAGTTATTCAAGGAATGCATGGAATCGGAATAACCCTGTTGGTTGGGCAACTGCTTAGTTAGCTGATAGTGACGTGAGACCTCGTTAAGATTCTCCACACTCATGGCACGAGTCTTATGCAAATTACTAGCATTTGTATAACGTGTGGTCGCGGAAGAATCCAGTAAATTTTCGGTACTTAAATTTAAGGGTTTCGATGAGCTATTTGTGCGGGAAAAGCTTAAAGGTTTAACCAGTGACTCCACATTAGAGGAGGAGGAGGAATCATCGTTAGAAAACATGGCAATTTTATCACGTACACTCTTTTCACTTTTCTCATCTTTGCGCCAATCACTCGAACGGCGCGGAGCACTTAAGGAACGTTTGTAATCATTAACACTGCTGCAACTGCTGTCGTACGTAGGAGCTTCCAATTTCTGGGCTGTGGGTGTTGAACTGCCACTGCTATTGCCACTGGAAAGGTTCTGTGTGGAACGACTGTGTCTGGTATCTATAATCAATTTGGTGGGTGTGTTAGCTTGTATGAGATTTGGAGCGCCCGCACCTCGTGCATCCTCCACATTAACCACCAAATCCTGACGATAAACCTTGCGCGGTACTGTGGGTGGTGGTGTGCTTTTGGGCAAAGGCGGGGGAGCGGCAATTTCCTGTTCTATTATAATCGGTGAAGATTTTTGTTTCTCCACCTCCACCACTGTTTGGGTAACACCATTGTTTGTGGTACTAGTCACATGAGTAGTCCTAGTACTAGCCACCATTGTTTGTCCTACAGCCGAGGCTGCATATAACTTTTCGGTATAAATAGTATTACTGTTATTCAAACCGGGCGCTTGAGTGGTAGTGGTAACACTTTGCAAAAGGCTGGTAGTTTTCATCATATTAGCTGTGGCGGCTGCTGTTGGCATCATTAAAGGTTCCGAGAAATTGGGTGGAAACTCATGACCATCCGGTGGCAGGCGAGAATAGGTAGGCGGTGACGTAAGTGTATTTAAATAATCACTACTACTGCTACTGACAATAATGGGTGTTGTATTGGTTTGTGGCACTACATGCAGGCCGTTCTCCATTTTGTTTAAATGTCTTTGTTCAAGATCTGCAATGAGAATTCCAGACACACGCACACACACATAAGGAGTGAAGGAAGTGTTTGGAGTGAGAGAAAACATAAACATATTTTTTTGTTAGTTAAGGAGTAGACACATATAAGGATCAAGTTTTTTGTTTTTGTAAATTTCTTAGGATTAAGGATTTTTATTCTAATTACAAATAATAGGAATTATGGAAATAATCTTAAGATTTAAGATGAACATTTAAAACAGAGGAGAATGATAAAGAAACGGGCAAAAGAGAGATAAAAAGAGAATAAAAATTACTTATTATTTTTATAAAAGTTTTGATGATATTAAGACTAGTATAGAGATTAAACTAAACTATGGACCTGACTATACATTATACTTTAAAGCGGACTATAGGCCAGATCTTAGACAGGAATGTGTTCTAGACTATAGCTCCCATTATAAACTATAGACTAGCTTATTGACTAGACTAGAGACTAGACTGTAGATTAGATAATAGACTAACTATTAACAATATTACAGACTTGACTATAGAATACTCTATAGACTAAACTGTAGACTAGACTATAGACTAGACTATAGACTATACTATAGACTATACTATAGACTAGACTATAGACTAGACTATAGACTAGACTATAGACTAGACTATAGACTAGACTATAGACTAGACTATAGACTAGACTATAGACTAGACTATAGACTAGACTATAGACTAGACTATAGACTAGACTATAGACTAGACTATAGACTAGACTATAGACTAGACTATAGACTAGACTATAGACTAGACTATAGACTAGACTATAGACTAGACTATAGACTAGACTATAGATAGACTATAGACTAGACTATAGACTAGCTATAGACTAGACTATAGACTAGACTATAGACTAGACTATAGACTAGACTATAGACTAGACTATAGACTAGACTATAGACTAGACTATAGACTAGACTATAGACTAGACTATAGACTAGACTATAGACTAGGACTATAGACTAGACTATAGACTAGACTATAGACTAGACTATAGACTAGGACTATAGACTAGACTATAGACTAGACTATAGACTAGACTATAGACTAGACTATAGACTAGACTATAGACTAGGACTATAGACTAGACTATAGAGTAGACTATTGACTAGACTAGTCTATAGACTAGACTAAAGACTAGACTATAGACTAAACTATAGATTAGACTATAGGCAGAACTATAGTCAAGACCACAGACCAGTCTATAGTCCAAACTAGACTATAGTCTAGATTATTGTCTTAAACTATAGTCCAAAATGTAGTCTATACTATAGTCCAGGCGAAAAAATCGACTATAAACCGAACTGTAGTGTAAGGACCTGACTTTGGTCTATTTTATAGTCCAATCTTTAGTTCACTTCCTTGCCTCTATGCAAATTCTTAAATTAAACTTAATTTACTTCATAAACAATTTACCATATCTCCCTCAAATATCTGGCATAAATCTAGACTTGTCTTGTCATTTGATTTTATTACCACATTCTTTAATATGTCAACAATCAATCTTATTTTTAAGAATTCAATTTTATTTCTTTTACTAAACCTCCCAAAAAATGTAAACTACAAATAAAGTATAAAGTATACCCACCAGAACCACTAGCAAGAAAAAAATGTCAATTAACTAGCGACCACGGTTTGGGGTCAGGCGCAGAAGAAAAAAAATTCTACTAAAATGTAAACAAATACACAGAGATTTTGAATTTGACAGATTGTGTTTGAGATTGCAAGCTTGAACGCTTAACAACCACAAGTAGCATTGAGATAAATAAACAAATCACATTTGACAAATCGAAAATTTATTTGAACCTTAAACCACTAGGAGAATTTTAAAGTTTTTTTTTTTTTTTGTTGGTTAACGGGTATTATTTTTCACCTAATAAATGACCAGTTACAGACAGACGGACAAATGGAGGGACGGACGGACGTATGTATGTAGAGTCTTAATAAATGTTCTTATATGACAAAGTTTTTTAAAAACAATTTGTTTAAACATTTAAATGTTTGTTACTAACAACCAAACAACAATCTTGATTAGAAAACCTTTGAAATAACAAGAATAAAAATTGAACAGTTTTTTTTAACGCAAATTTGTTAGTGTCATTTGAAGTGACAGTTAAAAATATTTTATTTAATTTCAATTTTGGCATTATTGATTTTACAACATAAATTCTATTATTTAAACTGGGTCTCTTAAAGAACTTCTTAAACAATGTTTCAAACAATTTGGCATAACGAACATTTTTAATTGTTTTACGAGTGGCTTTTGGTATTTCGAAAAAAATGGAAATGATGTAGGTTTTAAAGAAGTTTTTTGAATTAGTTTTAAGAATTTTTTGAAAAAATTATTAAGTTATTTATAATTAGAGACAGAGTAGGCGTTTTGAAACTAATTTGTTTACTTATTTTAATTAATTAGATTTCTCAAGATACACTGAACTTTGCTCCACTGTATCTTTTAAAATAATTAAACTTTTTAGCTAATGTTATATTAAACTGAAAGCTAAACTTTTTAGCTCCTTATATACCAATTTTGAAACAAATCGGTTCCCTATTCTCGAAGTTATACATATTTGAATAACCTTCAAAATATTTTGCTTAACATAGAAACAACCTGCTGCTGCTTGCCTCTGTTTATACTTTCCCATAACGGTAAATTGTGCCAAAAGTGACACATCAGTGTTTGAATTATTTTTAAACCTATTCATTGAAATTATCACCTTTTTATAATTTTAAGGCCAAAAAAATTATGGAAAATTTTTAAAATTAAAAATCATTTTCAAATTTTACTTAAAATTGCTCTATATTCATAAACTCCAACAATTTTCCCAAAAAATTTGTTGACACAATTAGCTTTAAATTTTGTAAATTATTTATTTCCTTTTCTGTTTTAATCATTTAGTTTATTTTCCTAAAAACACCTTAATTATTAAGTTCCAATTTTTTTTCTTAAAGTTTTCTTAAAGAAAACAAATTTCAGCTTATGTATTATGTCTGTCATTTATTTAAATTAATGGCATATTATTGTTGTTATTGTTTTTGTATTATATTATTTCTTTTTTAATAATATAGAAGAAAACAGATTTTGCCACATAAAATGAAACGCAGAAAAAAAAATAAATAAATATTAACTTTAAGCTTCTTTTGTTAAACAAATGTAAAGTTAACACGAAAACAACTGAAAAGTTAAATAACTTTTTTTTTTGTATAAAATGAAAATTATTTAACAAAATATTTAAAGTAAATTATATATTGTTTAAAGAAAAAAAAAATTAAATATGTGAAAAGAAAGCGAAAGTATTACAAATTTTTGAACGGAATGATAAAGTAAACTAATTAATTTAAATTGTAAAGAAAATAAAATGTAGTCGGTAGCCTCCACAAGTCTTATTTATAGTAACGACTATCATCTGGTTCACAGTTTGGACCATATTCTACTCTATAGTCAGGAATATAGTCTATTCTATAGTCAAGACTATTGTCTATTCTACAGTCTGGACTATATAGTCAAGTTTATAGTATGGAGTATAGGCTGCTTTATAGTCTAGTCTATAGTCTGAACTATAAGTTAGACTATAGTCTAGTCTATATTCTAGGCTATATGTAATATAGTCTAAAGTCTGGACTATAGTCTAGTGTATAGTCTGGACTATATAGTCTATAGGCTGGACTATATAGTCTAGCCTCTAGTCTATAGTCTAGTCTATAGTCTAGTCTATAGTCTAGTCTATAGTCTAGTCTATAGTCTAGTCTATAGTCTAGTCTATAGTCTAGTCTATAGTCTAGTCTATAGTCTAGTCTATAGTCTAGTCTATAGTCTAGTCTATAGTCTAGTCTATAGTCTAGTCTATAGTCTAGTCTATAGTCTAGTCTATAGTCTAGTCTATAGTCTAGTCTATAGTCTAGTCTATAGTCTAGTCTATAGTCTAGTCTATAGTCTAGTCTATAGTCTAGTCTATAGTCTAGTCTATAGTCTAGTCTATAGTCTAGTCTATAGTCTAGTCTATAGTCTAGTCTATAGTCTAGTCTATAGTCTAGTCTATAGTCTAGTCTATAGTCTAGTCTATAGTCTAGTCTATAGTCTAGTCTATAGTCTAGTCTATAGTCTAGTCTATAGTCTAGTCTATAGTCTAGTCTATAGTCTAGTCTATAGTCTAGTCTATAGTCTAGTCTATAGTCTAGTCTATAGTCTAGTCTATAGTCTAGTCTATAGTCTAGTCTATAGTCTAGTGTATAGTCTAGTCTATAGTCTAGTGTATAGTCTAGTCTATAGTCTAGTCTATAGTCTAGTCTATAGTCTAGTCTATAGTCTAGTTTATGGTCTAGTTTATAGTCTAATCTATTGTCCAGTCTATAGTCTAGTCTTTAGACTAGTCTATAGTATAGTCTATGGTCTAGTCTTTAGACTAGTCTATAGTATAGTCTATAGTCTAGTCTATAGTCTAGTGTATAGTCTAGTCTATAGTCTAGTCTATAGTCTAGTCTATAGTCTAGTCTATAGTCTAGTCTATAGCCTAGTCTATAGTCTAGTCTATAGTCTAGTCTATAGTCTAGTCTATAGTCTAGTCTATAGTCTAGTCTATAGTCTAGTCTATAATCTAGTCTATAGTGTAGTCTATAGTCTAGTCTATAGTCTAGACTATAGTCTAGTCTATAGTCTAGTCTATAGTCTACACTATAGTCTACTCTAATGTCTAGTCTATACTCTAATGGATATTCTGAACTATATAATCTATTGTCTTTCGTTACAATTCATTTTTTATTTCCTAGAAAACGGAAAACCCTGTTTTATTGATAAAAAAAGTAATAATTTAATCTTTTATAGTGTTTTAATATTTATTTTTAATAATATTGTCAATAATATAATTGACATTTAAACTAATAAAACGTGTGCAATCTAATCAACAACAGTAGAGAAAGAGAGACTATATGACTGCTTAACTAAACACATCAATATTAGTCATATAATGATAATAATAAATTTAATTTGTATTGGAAAATTATATGAAGAAAGCACAGATAAGAATTTGTTACATATTTTTTTCAAAATAAAAATGAAATCATTTACGTAAAAAGCTGCAAAGTAAAAATATTTTTTTTAAAAACAAAGTCAAAGTCTAAAAAGGTTTTGTTGGTTAGGTTTCTTCGTTGTAAAAGATTAAAGATTAGTAAGCTAAAATAAATTTGTTTTGTAGACCATGAACTTGACACTTGGAGTTTATGGTTTAAAAGAATTCTTTTTTTTAAGAAAAAAGTCATTAAAAGTCTTTTTCGTGTTTGTCATATAACAGAAATTTAAAATTATCTTTTTGTTTTACTACCTTTTAAACTGCTGCCACTTGAACTTACTGCTTGGCTACTTGTGTTTTTATTTTGGGCTTTATGCTCATGATTTCTATGACTTCAGCAAGTTTGTTTATGTTTTTATCTTCAAGCTCAGTGTTATATTTGGATGGTACGTTTCACTCTCTTTGGAGGTAAAAAGGCAAATGCTTTAATTAATAAAATAAAAAAAACCCTAACTTAACAACAGTTTATAAATTGGGTTTTATCTTAAAGAAGAAAAAAAAGCAAGAAGTCATTACTAAAACTTTTGAAGTGCATAATTTAGGTGGCTTCTTTTTAAAAAAAAAAAATATTTTAAAATAAATTTTTTCTTAAAAAATGGTTTCTTGCCCAAACAACAAATGTTTATCTTCTTTATAATAAATTTTATTAAAAAAAACTAAAACAAATTAACCCCAAAAAGTCGTCAAGTGTATTAAAACTACACACACTTCTCTTGCTGACAAACGACAGGTGCACGTGAAGTTGACAAACCACGAAGAAAACAAGAACAACAAGACCACGCTTTTTGCATTTTTTGTGACCGTTAAATGTTAACATGAAATTTTTATAAAAAAACTACAGCTGTTGCTTGTCTTTCTAAGAAAGAATATTATAAAGAATAATTAATTACCTTTTGTATGACAAATGCTTATAAAAGTAATTACATTAGTGTAAAAAATACAACAATATATGTAAATAATGACAATCCTATAGTTCCGAAAGTAGATTAGACTATAGACCAGTTTGTAGTTCAGAATTTAGACTAGACTCCATACTACAGACTAGATTATAGATCAGAGTATAGACTAGACTTTAGTTGAGACTATGGACTAGACTGTAGAGTAAACAATATACTAGTCTGTGTAGAATAGACTAGACCATAGACTAGACTTTAGTCTAATAGACTAGACTTATAGACTAGACTATAGACTAGACTATAGACTAGACTATAGACTAGACTATAGACTAGACTATAGACTAGACTATAGACTAGACTAAGACTAGACTATAGACTAGACTATAGACTAGACTATAGACTAGACTATAGATTAGACTATAGACTAGACTATAGACTAGACTATAGACCAGACTATAGACTAGACTATAGACTAGACTATAGACTAGACTATAGACTAGACTGTAGACTAGACTACAGAGTAGACTATAGACTAGACTATAGACTAGACTATAGACTAGACTATAGACTATACTATAGACTAGACCATAGACAAGACTATAGACTATACTATAGACTAGACTATAGACTAGACTATAGACTAGACTATTGACTAGACTATAGACTAGACTATATACTAGACTATAGACTAGACTATAGACTAGACTATATACTAGACTATAGACTAGACTATAGACTAGACTATAAACTAGACTATAGACTAGACTATAGACTAGACTATAAACTAGACTATAGACTAGACTATAGACTAGACTATAGACTAGACTATAGACTAGACTATAGACTAGACTATAGACTAGACTATAGACTAGACTATAGACTAACTATAGCTAGACTATAGACTAGACTATAGACTAGACTATAGACTAGACTATAGACTAGCTATAGACTAGACTAGAGTCTAGACTATAGACTAGACTATAGACTAGACTATAGACTAGACTATGAACTAGACTATAGACTAGACTATAGACTAGACTATAGACAGACTATAGACTAGACTATAGACTAGACTATAGACTAGACTATAGACTAGACTATAGACTAGACTAGTAGACTAGACTATAGACTAGACTATAGACTAGACTATAGACTAGACTATAGACTGACTATAGACTAGACTATAGACTAGACTATAGACTAGACTATAGACTAGACTATAGACTAGACTATAGACTAGACTATAGACTAGACTATAAGACTAGACTAGACTATAGACTAGACTATAGACTAGACTATAGACTAGACTATAGACTAGACTATAGACTAGACTATAGACTAGACTATAGACTAGACTATAGACTAGACTATAGACTAGACTATAGACTAGACTATAGACTAGACTATAGACTAGACTATAGACTAGACTATAGACTAGACTATAGACTAGACTATAGACTAGACTATAGACTAGACTATAGACTAGACTATAGACTAGACTATAGACTAGACTATAGACTAGACTATAGACTAGACTATAGACTAGACTATAGACTAGCCTATAGACTACACTATAGACTACACTATAGACTACAATATAGACTAGACTATAGACTAGACTATAGACTAGACTATAGACTAGACTATAGACTAGACTATAGACTAGACTATAGACTAGACTATAGACTAGACTATAGACTAGACTATAGACTAGACTATAGACTAGACTATAGACTAGACTATAGACTAGACTATAGACTAGACTATAGACTAGACTATAGACTTGACTATAGACAAGACTATAGACAAGACTATAGACTAGACTATAGACTAGACTATACACTAGTCTATTGACTAGACAATAGACTAGACTATTGACTAGACAATAGACTAGACTATAGACTAGACTATAGACTAGACTATAGATTAGACTATAGACTAGACTATAGACTAGACTATAGACTAGACTATAGACTAGACTATAGACTAGACTATAGACTAGACTATAGACTAGACTATAGACTAGACTATAGACTAGACTATAGACTAGACTATAGACTAGACTATAGACTAGACTATAGACTAGACTATAGACTAGACTATAGACTAGACTATAGACTAGACTATAGACTAGACTATAGACTAGACTATAGACTAGACTATAGACTAGACTATAGACTAGACTATAGACTAGACTATAGACTTGACTATAGACAAGACTATAGACTAGACTATAGACTAGACTATACACTTGTCTATTGACTAGACTATTGACTAGACAATAGACTAGACTATAGACTAGACAATAGACTAAACTATAGACTAGTCTATAGACTACACTATAGACTACACTATAGACTACACTATAGACTACACTATAGACTACACTATAGATTACACTATAGACTAGACTATAGACTAGACTATAGACTAGACTGTAGACTAAACTATAGACAAGACTATAGACTAAACTATAGACTAGACTATAGACGAGACTATCGACTAGACTATTGACTAGATCTACATTGTAGCCAAGTTTCATTTAAATGGGTTAATATTAAATTACAAATTTAGCTCCCTATAAACAAATCATATATTAACTATTAATATATAAATAATATATTTTCCATTTTAGCTGAAGACATTAACATCACTACAACGGGCGTCAACTGTTAAAGTTTCACGCAATTTAATTTTTAATTAATGTACACTTTTAAATCAAAATGTTTATGAGAACTCCTTAGTAGTTAGCAGCAGTTAGAAGAAGAAAAAACTCTCTCACACTAGTTAATAAAAAAATATATTCTACAAATAACTGTGTAAATGGAAAAAATTATTAAAAAGAAAATGCAATAATTTCCTTTAGTTTATATGACACAGAAAAATATTCACAGCATGGAAAAAGTTTCAAAGGCGAAGAAGATTTAGGAAAAAAAGTTTCGCCGTTAAAAGGCATTTTAATGTTAAACATTAGTTATATAATAGAATATTGACAATATTTTAATAAATAAATTGATAGAAAAAAAAGGAAAAACTCTTTTAAGGCTTTTAATGTAGTTTTTTTGGTAAAGGTGATAATTTATTAAAATATTTTGAGTAACTTAGGTAAAAGTAATGGGTTTTTTTGCTTTTTAAAGAGGGAAATGAAAGTAGTTATCTTAAGACTAAGTTAAGGCAAGTTTCATTATGTTTAGAGGGGTTTTTACAGGATTTATGTATGAAGAAAAATTTGAAAAATTTTTGATATTTTTTCTAAAAGTTTTGTTATAATTTTCTTAATAACTTTAGTAAATATTAAGATATTTAGTTTATTTTCTGTGAAATGAAAGCTTAATAGTTGTTATTTAGTTCAGCCAAATTTGATTACAAATCGTTACTGCTAAGAGAAGTTATTGAACTTTGAATTTCATATTTAAAATTAATTTTTCCAAAATGTTTCTTTATAGTTTTTTAAAAATTACTTAAACAAAAGTCGAGCAATTCTCAGGATTTAATAGGAAATGTTAGTAAAGTCCTTGTTTTATATTTATGGCAAATTTTATTGAGATTGGTTGATTTTTAGTTCAAAAATTTTATAGAGAAATTTTGAACAATTTTAAAATTTTGAAATTTTTTTTCTCTTAAAGTGGGTTTATAATTTTGCTCATAACTTTGGTAAATATTATGGGATTATATTATCATTTGGGGAAATGAAAGCTTAATAGTTGTTATATAGTTTCAGCAAATTTCATTTAAATTGGTTACTTTTAAGCGACGTTATTAAATTTTAAATTTCAAACTAAAACTTTTTTCTTATAAAATTTTAGTTTTTCAAAAACTTATTTAGACAAAAGTCCAGGAATTTCTATAATTTTATAAGAAATGGTAGTAGAGTTCTTGCTCTATATTTAAGACAAATTTTATTCAAATTTGTTGATTTTAAGTTCAGAAATTTTATAGAGAAAATTCGGAAAAATTGGAAAATTTAAAAAAAAAATATTTTTTTATATTGTCTTTTCTTATTTGGTTCATAACTTGGGTATATACAATGGGATTGAGTTCTTATTTGCTGAAATGAAAGCTTAACAGTTGTTTTATAGTTTAGCCAAATTTCATAGAAATCATTTACTGTTAAGCAAAGTTATTGAACTTTGAAAGTTCATCTTAAAATTGTAGCTTTAAAAACAATTTCTTTCCCAATTTGTTTGATAAAACTTATGGAATGGCCCTGATTTGATAGCAAAATAAAACTAGAAATCTTGATAAAGATTTAAGCCGATGATGTCCATTAAAATTTCTTAATTTTATGGAAAAAATTTTAATATAATTTAAAAAAAAAAATTATACAAATTTTGAAAAATTATTTTTTTATATTTTACTTCATAACTTTATTAATTTGCAAAGGATCAAGTTGATATTTGGTTATCTGAAAGTTAATGTTGTGTTACTTACGAAGACCAATTTTGTTTTAAATCGGTTATGTATAAACAAAATTATGCAACTTAGAATTTCAAACTTGAAATTTTTCATCCAAAAATTTAGTTTTTTCTTATTTTTTTTTAATTTCTTAAACAAAAGTCCAGGAATTTCGTTTGATTTATAGAAAATGATAGTAGAGGTTTAGATATATATTTTAGAAAAATTTTGTTACAATATTTTGTTTTTGATTTAAGAAATTTTATGGGGAAAATTTTGAAAAAATTTTAAAATTTTTGAAAAATTTCAAAAATCTTGTTTTATAATTTGCTGCATAACTTGGGTAAATATGATTCGATTTAGTTTATAATTGGTGAATTAAAACTTTATGGGTTAAGACATATTTCCAGCAAAATCTGTTTAAATAGGTTACTTTATCACGAAATTGTAGACATTTTCATTTCAAGTTTAAAAATTTTTCGCCAAAATTTTTTTTTAAATATTTTTTTATAATTTTTTTAAATAGAAGTTTTCGGATATAGTTAATGTTATAGAAAATTAAAGTGGGGATCTCAATACTTATTTATGGCCATTTTTATATCAATTGCAGAAATTTATTTAAGAAATTTTTTTAATTTTTTTGGAAAATTTTCTATTTTTTTTTTTTTTTTTTGAAAATTTTCCATTTTTTTTTTCTAAATATTGTTTTATAATTTCCTTTATAACTTTGTTAAATATTAATGTATAAAGTTTATATTTGGTGACATGACAGCTGATCGAATGTTTTATATTTAAGTCAAATTTCATTTAATTCGTTGACTTCTACGAGGGTTGGTGAAACTTTAAATTTTGTATGTAAATTTTTTTGGAAAAATTTAAATTTTTTCCCAAATCTTGTTTTATAATTTTCTTTATAACTTTATTAAATATTAAGGTATAAAGTTTATATTTGGTAACATGAAAGTAGATGGGTTAGTACATTTTCATTTAAATCGGGAGGTTATACGGGATTTGGTGAAACTTTGAATTTTGTATGAAAATTTTTTTAATTTTTTCATAATTTTCTTTATAATTTAAGTAATTCTTATTTCATTTGCAATATTTTTGGTACAATGATAGTTTTTTAGTTGTTTTATGTTTCACACAAATTTCTTTTAAATCGCTTAATTCTTAACAAAGTTATGACAAAACTAAAGTTAAATTTTTTTTCAAATATTTCTTTAAGTGTTTTTCATTTTCTAACTTCCCTCTATATACTTAATTTTTCTGTATTAAAAACTCATTTTATTTTATTTATATTTAAAACCCCTTCCATCATAAAAAAAGTATACCATCCTTGACAAAATACTTCCGTTACGTTTTAAACCAACCATCTTTTCTGTCTTACTTCATAGAGCTAAACGCTGGGAAGAGTGGCAATTTTACAATATGTTGTTTAGCGGAAATTACTTACATAGCTCAAAGGAGACACAAACACTCTAGACAATAAAATTTAAAACTATATTTATAGGAAAAAAAGACGACAACAAGAATTTGCCTGGGAATCAAACTAAAAAGAATCACAGCAAACTGGCTGGAATACCAAAGACTTTTACTACACAGGGAAATTATAAGAAAAGCAAACAAGATTGGTTTTGGAATTGGTTCTGTTTATGCGTGTTTTTTTATCATAATTAAAGAGTTTTAAGCCTCTGTTGGCAAAAAAAAAACCGGTATAAAGAAAAAAATTTTATACCGGGGGCCTTAGCTTCTTAGCAGCTTTTTTTCTTTACTCTAAACCAACTAAAGTGAAATTAACTGTTTTGATAAATGTTTAAAAAAATATATATGACTCACCACCAACCACTCTTTAACTTAGTGGACAAATGATGAGAGAATTGTATTTAGAAAAGGATGTGGGAAAGAAATTTTTCTTTCTAAAACTTAGATTTTTATGAGTTTTTTACATATATACATTAAAACATTTATAAACATATGTATATAAAGCAATATTTCATGGCTTATAAAAAAAAGCCATGGCTATAAAAAAAACTTATAAAGTAATTTCAATTTTTTCCACTGAATTTTAAAATAATTAAAAATTAAATGTAATGGACAGTTAAAAACTATATACAATAAATAAAATTTTAACTGAAATTTTTTCTTCAGAAAATTGATACAAATCTTGAAATAAATGATATTTTTTCGAAAACTTAAAAAAAAACTAATTTAAAACAAAGTAATAAACCCAAAAATAAAGAAAAAATTATAACGATTTATAAAAAAAGGCCTAATTTAAATAAAGACCAAAAATATTACACAATTTTAAACAGAATTGTATAAAAGTCATTATAAAAAACAAAATTAAAATCAAATTTAGTTTTGAATAAATAAAATAAAATAAAACATAAAAACCACAACTAAAACATAAAAATATAAACAATTTTACAATAAACAATACTTTACCGTAACTACAGCAAGTTAAATTTACAATAACTGAACTAAAACTGAACTAGAACAGAACTGGAATAGAACTAGAATAGAACTACAACAGAACTAGAACAGAACTGGAACAGAACTAGAACAGAACTAGAACAGAACTAGAACAGAACTAGAACAGAACTAGAACAGAACTAGAACAGAACTAGAACAGAACTAGAACAGAACTAGAACAGAACTAGAACAGAACTAGAACAGAACTAGAATAGAACTAGAACAGAACTAGAACAGAACTAGAACAGAACTAGAACAGAACTAGAACAGAACTAGAATAGAACTAGAACAGAACTAGAACAGAACTAGAACAGAACTAGAACAGAACTAGAACAGAACTAGGGATGCCAATCGGGACTGGTTTTTAGAAATCCCGGGATTCGGGATTTTTAAATAAATCCCGGAATCCCGATATCGGGATCCCGGGATTTTCGGGATTTCTAAATCCCGAAAAATATAAAAAAAATTCAAAAAATCTTAATAATTTACCGACAAAAATAAAATGTTTTATTTCAAATTGCAATATGAATACTCTTAGTAGGTGTTTACTTTCCAATAAGCATTTTGTGAAAAGAAAAACAAATTAATTCAAAGTACATACTTAGAATAAAAATCTTTCCATCCCAGGCACTGAATAGTAGAATAAAGACCTAAAATAATACCCATGATATCCAAATTTACAATGGTTTCCAAATAATATTTAAATAGTATGTGTAATGGGGATCCATACGAGGCTACATAGAGCACCTGTACTGCACCTATATCTCCTCCACCTTATATTCCGTGTTCACTAACCAAGGGAATTATCTTCTCGCCATCTTATTGACAGGTTGACTTCCATTATAGATATCCGATAGTATCAATGCCTATTTATTGCCCTTTTTATACCCTTAGTAGGGATGGTATATTGGGTTTCTCCGGAGTAGTGCTTTTGTTTTATACTGTCCTAAAATACGCTGATGAAATTTGAAATGATCGGGCTTTTGATCCGAGCCCCCATATAAAACACAGCTTTAAAAAAGAATTAGTGTCCACAATTCGCTTAAAAAGAGAACTGTCGCAATGAAAATCAGCATAAAACATTTTATGTAATCGTAAATTCGCCCTCCAAATTTTATGAGGATCGACTCATATGATGGCGTCCTTCCCCCAAGCATATTTCAGAAAAATAGTTTTTTAACAATAAAGTGCTAGAATATATCGGAGGCGAGGTATACATTTATTATGAAAACTAAATTACATTTTACTCTCATAACTGGTGTATGGGGTTATATGGTCGTCCTCGCCCGCCTATAATTTCGTACTTGTTATTTTTATATATCCGATAGTATCTATGCCTATTTAGTATAGCAATGAAATTTGATATTAGTAAATCCCTGACGAGCCAAAACCTCTCTACCAAATTTTATGTGGGTCGGTTCATAATTGACCCTACCCCCATATAAGGTCCCGTTAAAAAAATGACTTTAACGCTCATTACTGGCTTAAAAAAGTATAGCGATGAAATTCGATACACATATGTTTCATGCGAGTCAAAATCTCTCTACCAAGTTTTATGTGTTTCGGTCCATAATTGACCCTACCCCTACATAAGGTCCCATCCATATAAATACTTTAACGCTCATTACTGGCTTACAAGTACGAGTGTAGAGATGAAATTTGAGATAAGTAAATTTCTTACTCGCCAAAAGCTAAGAAACTTTTAAAGAAACGTAAATCTTCCTACCGGAAAGTGTATGAACCAAAATTGGTTTAAAAAAAATTATGAAAAATTTTATAAAAACGGTCAATGATTCACCCTACCTCTCATATAAGATCCTATCAGTAAATTTGATGAGTAATATCACCCTGATGTTTATAGAAAAGCATATTCGGCATAGCCGAATATAGCACTCTTACTTTTTTTTTTGATATTTCAGCTTGTAAGTTAGTAGAGTCATCTTAAGTCCAAAAACTTTTAAAATTCTCTTATTTAGTACTTTATAATGTATAAAATAGCGGAAAAATACTTAAAAATTCGGGATTTTAAAATCCCGAAATTTCCCGGGATTTCATTTTTAAAATCCCGGTTTTTCGGTACTTTCAAATCCCGAAATCCCGGGATTTTCGGGAATCGGGAATTCCCGTTTGGCATCCCTAAACAGAACTAGAAACAGAACTAGAACAGAACTAGAACAGAACTAGAACAGAACTAGAACAGAACTAGAACAGAACTAGAACAGAACTAGAACAGAACTAGAACAAACTAGAACAGAACTAGAATAGAACTAGAACAGAACTAGAACAGAACTAGAACAGAACTAGAACAGAACTAGAACAGAACTAGAACAGAACTAGAACAGAACTAGAAACAGAACTAGAACAGAACTAGACAGAACTAGAACAGACTAGAACAGAACTAGAAACAGAACTAGAACAGAACTAGAACAGAATTAGAACAGAACTAGAACAAGAACTAGAACAGAACTAGAACAGAACTAGAACAGAACTAGAACAGAACTAGAACAGAACTAGAACAGAACTAGAACAGAACTAGAACAGAACTAGAACAACAGAACTAGAACAGAACTAGAACAGAACTAGAACAGAACTAGAACAGAACTAGAACAGAACTAGAACAGAACTAGAACAGAACTAGAACAGAACTAGAACAGAACTAGAACAGAACTAGAACAGAACTAGAACAGAACTAGAACAGAACTAGAACAGAACTAGAACAGAACTAGAACAGAACTAGAACAGAACTAGAACAGAACTAGAACAGAACTAGAACAGAACTAGAACAGAACTAGAACAGACTAGAACTACTAGAACAGAACTAGAACAAGAACAAGAACAAGAACAGAACTAGAACGAACTAGAACAGAACTAGAACAGAACTAGAATAGAACTAGAACAGAACTAGAACAGAACTAGAACAGAACTAGAACTGAACTAGAACTGAACTAGAACTGAACTAGAACTGAACTAGAACTGAACTAGAACTGAACTAGAACTGAACTAGAACTGAACTAGAACTAACTAGAACTGAACTAGACCTCAACTAGAACTGAACTATAACTCAACTAGAACTGAATTAGAATATAAAGCATATAAAAAATCTGAATTGTGTACATTGTTTACATCATGTCAACAATAGGTAAATAATTGAAAAATTTTGCAACTTTTTTTGTTTACCTCATGTAAACAATTGTGTAAAATTTAGGTTTTTTTGCAATTTCTGATAATTTCTTTTAATTTCTAAAGAAATTAACACAAATTCTTGATTATTTTTGTAAAAGGTAAACTATGAAAATTCTTAAGTAATTAAAAAAACATTGAGCAGTTTATTTGATGTTTAATATTTGTGTATTATTTACCATTTAAAATACAAATGTAAATTAACAAAAAATATTTACAATTTATGGTTTTTTTTTCATTTACAACCTTTCACATAATTAAAGTTGTGTGTAATTAATACACAAAAATTCTTTGTTTTAACAACAATAAAATTGCTGCTGCAATGCAAGCAAGCGTTAATGATGAGAGCATAAACCTGGTTTGGGTTCTTAAGTTCTTCCTGGAAATTGCACATTTTTTTGAAAAAGCAAATAAATAAATAAATATTAACCAAGTACCATAAAAAAATTATCTTAAGCAGCCATTAAGTAAATTGTTTAAATACATTTATTCGAACAAGATGTTGGGTAAATTATTTCTCTGTTTTGTTTTTTTTTTTTTTTTTTTTTTTTGCGCAAAAATGTGTTAATAACATAAAAATAAAATTACAAAGTGCGTAACACATTTAATAACCTTTTTTTGCTTTGAAATCAACTTTAACTTCTTTCTTCTTTAAAATGCTAGCAGCAGTAAGAAGTTTGCTGAAAGATTATTATGTAGTATTTCATGGAAAGCTAGTGGATCTGTGATGTGTTTTTTGTGTTATTGACAATTAATGAAGAACGTCTCTGGTTAAATGCGGTAAGTTTTTTTTTTCTTCAAACTTCAAACGTTTAAAAGCCGCCAATATGTTGTTTCCTTTTTTTCTTTTTCGTATTTTTTTTCGCTTAGTCTCTCTATAATTTAGCTCTTTTTCTTAAAAAGAAGGTATTTTAACATTAAATGTACATTTTTAGCTTATTGGTGTTTTATTAAAGTAGTTACAAACTATAAGTTATTTAAGAAAATATTGTTGTTTTTTCAAAATAACTGACATTTTTAAGTATAACAATGTTATTTAATATTGTTTAAGCTTTTAAAAGTTATAAAACGAGGAAAAATGCAATTGTTTACATTGTTTACCCCATGTCAACAATAGGTAAACAAGGTAAAATTTCAATTAAATATATCAAAAATCCAAAAAAATAATTAAAACTTACAAAATTACTAATAACTAGCTATACCCAGTGTGCTTCGCTACCCTCATCGTAATGGAATAAAATAAATATTATTGTAAATGTATATATATCTGCAATATCAAAAAGTCCCCTATTTAAATTTATGTTTATATATTCAATATTTTAGAAAACTCAAAAAGTACCAATGAAGTACGAAAAAGTAACAAAAGACCTCTTTTATTTAATTTCATGTTCCTAAATTCAATATTATAGAAAATTAAAAAAGTACCAGTTGAAGAACGAAAAATTACCAAAGGGTCCCCTTTTATAGATTCTCATTAACTCCGGGCTCCACATGGTTAATTTCATGTTATAAAAAACACAAAAAGTACTTTTTGAAGAACGAAAAATTACCAAAAAGTCCTCTTTTATATGTTCTCACTTACTCCGGGCTCTACGTACTTAATTTCATGTTTCTAGGTTCAATATTATAGAAAATTGAAAAAGTACCTTTTGAAGAACGAAAAAGTGCCGAAAAGTCCCCTTTTATAGGTTATCACTTAATCTTGGCTGTACTTGCTTAATTTCATGTTTCTAGGTTCAATATTATAGAAAATTCAAATAGTACCTTTTGAAGAACGAAAAAGTACCAAAAAGTCCCCTCTTATAGATTCTCATTTACTCCAGGCTCTATATGCTTAATTTCATGCTTCTAGGATCAATATTATAGAAAATTCAAAAAGTACCTTTTGAAGAACGAAAAAGTACCAAAAAGTCCCCTTTTATAGATTCTCATTTACTCCAGGCTCTACATGCTTAATTTCATGCTTCTAGGATCAATATTATAGAAAATTCAAAAAGTACTTTTTGAAGAACGAAAAAGTACCAAAAAGTCCCCTTTTATAGGTCCTCACTTAATTCGGGCTCTACATGTTTAATTTCATGTTTCTAGGTTCAATATTATAGAAAATTCAAAAAGTACCTTTTGAAGAACAAAAAAGTACCAAAAAGTCCCCTTTTATAGTTTCTCACTTAATCCAGGCTCTACATGCATACTTTCATGTTTCTATTTTCAATATTATAGAAAATTCATAAAGTACCTTTTGAAGAACGAAAAAGTACCAAAAAGTCCCCTTTTATAGATTCTCATTTACTACGGGCTCTAAATGCTTATTTTCATGTTTCTAGGTTCAATTTAATAGAAAACTCAAAAAGTACCAGTCGAAGGCCGAAAAAGTACCAAAAAGTCCCCTTTTATAGATTCGCATTTACTCCAGGCTCTACATGCTTAATTTCATGCTTCTAGAATCAATATTATAGAAAATTCAAAAAGTACCAGTCGAAAGACGAAAAAGTACCAAAAAGTCCCCTTTTATAGATTCTCATTTACTAAGGGCTCTACATGCTTAATTTCATGTTTCTAGGTTAAATTTTATAGAAAACTCAAAAAGTACCAGTCGAAAGACGAAAAAGTACCAAATAGTCCCCTTTAATAGATTCTCATTTAATAAGGGCTTTACATGCTTAATTTTATGTTTCTAGGTTAAATTTTATAGAAAACTCAAAAAGTACCAGTCGAAGGACGAAAAAGTACCAAAAAGTCCCCTTTTATAGATTCTCATTTACTAAGGGCTCTATATGCTTAATTTCATGTTTCTAGGTTAAATTTTATAGAAAACTCAAAAAGTACCAGTCGAAGGACGAAAAAGTACCAAAAAGTCCCCTATTATAGATTCTCATTTACTCCGAGCTCTACATGCTTAATTTCATGTTTCTAGGTTTAATTTTAAAGAAAACTCAAAAAAGTACCTGTGTAGAACGAAAAAGTAGCGAAAAGTCCCTTTATTATTAATTTCATGTTTCTATTTCAATATCATAGAAAACTCAAAAAGGACCAGTTGGAGAATGAAAAGTACCAAAAAATATCACTTGATACCGGGGTTCCAAATAACACCCCATTAAGATATTTAGTGTTTCTAAATTTAAAAATTTTATCTAAATTGGATCATTGTGGTTGAATAAAATCAAATTTCCCGTTTTTACCCCTTTTGGTACTTTTTTCCTCCCCATTAACGAAATAAAAATTCTATTCCAAAAAGTTGCAACATCGTAGTGGGAGCCCGTTATTATGTATTCCATATGTATAAGTTAATAAACCAAAAACAATGTTTTATGAAAAAAGTACCAAAAATAGGTACAATTTTAACCCCTTAAACGTCCGAATATCCAAAAAGTACTAAATTCATATTTTTATTTTTTCGTTAAGTTATGAAGGAGTCAAAAATATTTTTTGAATGTGCACTGGTTTAAAAGATACATGGGGTGCGAAAAAAGTACCAAAATACAGTTTTTACCCGTTTATTCCCTAAAGGGGCCGAATTTTAAAAAAGTACAGACACCTGTCCGTTTATTTTTTAAATGAACGGCGATAAGCTTTAAACTGTTTTTGTATCTTTTCTAGTTTAGGAGATATAAGGTTACCGAATTTACCCGTTTTTACCCTTTTTTACCCCCTAAACATTCGAATTTCCAAAAATCCCGTCTTAGTGGATTTATTTGGCGGAAGACCAACCTCCTGTCCAAATTTCAGCTCTTTAGCTTCAACCGTTTAGGCTGTGCGATGATGAATCAGTCAGTGAATCAGTCAGTCAGTCAGTCAGTCAGTAACGTTAGAATTTTATATATATAGATTACATATTGTTTACCTTATGTAAAGAATTGAAATTTAACAAAAGTTTGTTTTAAAAAGTTACAAAACAACGAAAAATGCTTGAAAACCAAACAATTTTAATTGTTTACATTGTTTACCTTATGTCAACAATTGGTAAACAAAGTAAAATTTTCTTTTAATAACTCAACAAGCAAGAAAGCTGTCTAAAACTAACAAAATTATCATTAATTACATAGTTTACATATTGTTTACCTCATGTAAACTACTGAAATTTAACAAATATGTATATGCCTTAAAAAGCTATAAAACGTGGAAAAATGCTTGAAAATTTTAAAATGGTAATTGTTTACATTGTTTACCTTTTGTCAACAACTGAAAAACAAGCTAAAATTTTCTTTTAATAACATATTTTACATATTGTTTACCTCATGTAAACAACTGAAATTTATCAAAAGTTTGCTTTTAAAAGTTATAAAATAAGGAAAAATGCTTGAAAAACTAAAAATTGTAATTGTTTACATTGTTTACCTTATGTCAACAATTGAAAAACAAGCTAAAATGTTCCTTTAATAACTCCGCAAGCAAAAAATTGCTTAAAAGTAACAAAATTACCTTTAATTACATATTTTACATATTGTTTACCTTATGTAAACAATTCAAATTTGACAAAAATTTGCTTTTAAAAGTTATAAAACCAGGAAAAATGTTTGAATTACTAAAAATACAAATTGTTTACATTGTTTACCTCATGTCATTAATAAGTAAACAAGGTAAAATTTCCTTTTAATAACTCAACAAGCAAAAAAAGTGCTTAAAACTAACAAAATTATCATTAATTACATATTTTACATAATGTTTACCTCATGTAAACAATTGAAATTTAACAAAAGTTTGCTTTTAAAAGTCATTAAATAAGGAAAAATACTTGAAAAACTAAAAATTGTAATTGTTTACATTGTTTACCTTATGTCATTAATAAGTAAACAAGGTAAAATATCAATACAAAGCTTTCAAAACCATTAGAAATGTTTAAATGATCTCAAAAACCATTAATTACATATTTTACATATTGTTTACATGATGTAAACAATTACAAATTTCTTAAAATTAGCTTTTAATTGTTAGAAAATCATGTAAAATCTTTATAAAAGTGAAAATTTCAATTCTTTACATTCTTTACCTCATGTCAACAAAAGGTAAATAATGTAAAATTTCAATTTTAAAGCTTCTCAAACCATAAGAAATGTTTAAATTTGATAAAATAACCAATATTTTCATTGTTGTCATATTGTTTACTTTAGGTAAACAATTGAAAATATTGAAAAATTGATTTAGAATTTTATTAAATCGTGTAAAGTATATAAGATTATAAAAATTTAAATTGTTTAGACTAATTTTTTTTAAGTTATGACGTAAATTATAAGTAATTTGGAAAAAACTTAAAAAAAATAACAAATTGTTTACCATACTTCTTTACCACAGAAGCTTTTCATTGAAAACAATTTTAAACTTTCAAGCCCTTAAGCTATTTGCTAAATAATGTTCTAAATAAATTAAGTTTTATTTTTATAAGTTATTAATTAAAATCTTCAAATGTTTAGCATTAGACGAACTTACATCATTTGTTACACAAATTAATTAAAATTAACATAGTTTTTAAAATTGTTTTATTAAAGCATATTATTATTAAGTTATTTTTTTTAAATCCCATGATTTATTGAAAATTAATAAAATTCCCATCAAATTTTAAATTACAAAAAATGTATTACTATATTATACAAAAAAGTAACTTTATAGGCCTTTTACATTATGATCGAAATCAAAATCTTTAAAAGAAAATTATAGAAAAAAAACCCTTAAGCAATTGATTTATAAAAATTCTTTATATTTTGCATAAATAAAAAAGTTAAACGATTAAATATTAAACAATTAATCATAGCAGCTAGCAATAGTTTGTTATTACTAAATATTATAAAAAAAAATTGTAAAAAAAACCATGAAAAATATGATTTAAAAGACAAGTAATTAATCTTTTTCTTTTAAATTTTAAAAGGTTAAACATGCTTTGTGTTAAACCCCAAAAATCATAATTTTAAATATCAATTTTAATTTTTTTTATTTAAATAAATAAAAAAAACTAATAATTTTTATAAATAAAATAAGATTTTTTTTATACATTTCCAGCTTTAATTTCTTTTAATCAAAAGTTAATGAACTTTTAAAGGAATTTCGTTTAAAAACCATTTTTTGCAAATTTCTTTGATTCCCAATTTTTTATTTACAATTTTGCCAAATTTGCACCTCTTCACAATGGGATATGTTTGGTTTAATTTTAGAATTGCTTAAAAAAAAGAAATCACAAATAAATTCTTGCGGTTTTTTTACACTGTTAATCTGCACAAGCTGTAGGGGGTTATGACTTTTTGAGCAGAAACAATTATTTCAAGAAAGATTAAAAGTAAACAAAAAAACAAAAAAAAAAAAAAAAAAAAAATAAAAAAAGAATAAAATAAAAATAATTAAAAAGCAACAATAACTTGAATTGTTTATATGAAGTAAACAACTTCTCCCATCACAAAAAAAAAACAACAGAAACTCTAATTAAATAGCGAAAACTGTTTGATTTTCTTAAAGTTTCTTAAGGAAATTTTGCATTATTTACTAATATTAAGCAATTTTCTTGTATTTAAATGAAAATTTACATTGTTGACATAATGTCAACAATGTAAATTATAAATATTTTTAATAAGCTAAACATTTTAACTAATTTTACAGCTGTTGAAAGTTAATTTCCTTAATATTTTCAATTGTTTACATGATGTAAACGAAATGTCAACAATGTCAATAATTGTAATTTATCATAATTTCAAAATTGTTTATGGTTAATGAAGCTTTGTATTGATATTTTACCTTGTTTACCTATTGTTGACATGAGGTAAATAATGTAAAGAATTAACATTTTTAGTTTTTTTTAAGATTTTACATGATTTTGTAACAATTAAAAGCTAATTTTAAGAAATTTGCCATTGTTTACATCATGTAAACAATATGTAAAGTATGTCAACAATTGTTATTTGAGATAATTTAAACATTTCTAATGACTTAGAAAGCTATGTATTGCTATTTTACCTTGTTTACCTATTTTTGACATAAGGTAAACAATGTAAACAATTAAAATTTTTGGTTTTTCAAGCATTTTTCGTTGTTTTATAGCATTTTAAGGTAATTTTTTGTTATTTTTCAATTGTTTACATGAGGTAAACAATATGTAAATTATGTAATTAATGATAATTTTGTTAGTTTTAAGCAATTTTCTTGCTTGTTGTGTTATTAAAATGAAATTTTAGCTTGTTTTTCAATTGTTGACATAAGGTAAACAATGTAAACAATTAAAATTTTTGGTATTTCAAGCATTTTTCGTCGTTTTATATGTTTTAAAAATTTCAATTGTTGATTTTAAGCTATTAAAAGGAAATTTATACCTTTTTAATGCAATTTTTTTGTTAATTTTCAATTGTTTACATGAGGTAAACAATATGTAAACTATGTAATTAATGATAATTTTGTTACTTTAAAGCGATTTTCTTGCTTGTTGAGTTATTAAAAGGAAATTTTACTTTCTTTACATGAGGTAAACAATGTAAACAATTAAAATTTTTGGTATTTCAAGCATTTTTCGTCGTTTTATATGTTTTAAAAGTAAACTTTTGTTAAATTTCAATTCTTTACATGAAGTAAACAATATGTAAACTATGTAATTAATAATAATTTTGTTAGTTTTAGGCAGTTTTCTTGCTGGTTGAGTTATTAAAAGGAAATTTTACCTTGTTTACTTATAGTTGACATGAGGTAAACAATGTAAACAATTACAATTTTTGTTATTTTAAGTATTTTTCCTGCATTTTATAACTTTTTTTAAGGCTTATTTTTGTTATTTAACAATTGTTTACATGAGTTGTTCTCTATAACTCTCTGTGTTTTCTTAAAGAATATTTTTTTTAAGAAAAAAATCAAACTTAATAATAAATAAAACTTTTTATAGCAAAAATTAAAAATATAAAAAAAAATGTCTATATTTTTTCCAAGATAAAGACAATGGTGAGTGTTTGTAAGGGCAAGAAAACAACAAAAACATCTAGAAAAAAATCCTCCATACTTAAAGCAAACACTCAAACACGAGTAAAACTTAACAACTATAACAAAAACACAGCGAAAGATGCACTTGCAAACAATAGCAACAACAACAAGAAATGAGTAATCAACCACACACGATGAGTAAAGTGCAATAACAACAACAACATACATAAATACAGTTTCTTTATTGCTATGGCAGTCAGTCAGTGTTGCCAAAAAGATGAAAATTTTGTGATATTAAAATGAAGCAGATGTAGGTGTTAACTTTGAAAACAAAAAATTAGGGTACCTCGGGGTCTTTTAAATAAATATTGAGTAAAACAGCAAAACGTTTTTAAAATTTTAATAAATTTTTTTAAAGCATTGCTCTAAATATTTTTATATTTGCCAGCAATAGGAATTTCCCTTAAACTTTTAAGTTTTTTTTTTTACTTTTTTTTTTTTTTTGTAAATTTCATCAAGTGTTGACATTTGCAAATTCTTGTCACATAACGAGACATTTGCTGTTTTGTTTGTATTTATCAATATTTGCTGGTTTAGCATTTTAAATTGGTACAAAATACTTTTTATTTTGTTTTTTAAACTAAAATGTTAATTTTGCAATATCATAAATTTTCTGTTTTTCTTATACTTTTCTTTGTTGCTGTTGTTGTTACTGTTGTTTAAAGTGTTTTAAGAAGTTATTTAAAATTCTAAAAAGGTATTTTTTTGTCTTTGCTATAAACTGCTGATAAGTACGTTTTAAAATGATTATCAATAAAATTGACACAAATTCTTTTGCAACTAAAGTAATCATCGATTTTTTTTTGCTGTTGAAAGAAATTTACTTTTTAAATATTTTAAGAAAATAAAAAGAAAGTTTATATTATTCAGATCAACTTAACATGTTAAGAATAAACATTTAAAGAAATTTCTTTATCAGAAAATAAAAACTCGAAAAAAGTAAAAGTTAAACAGAGAAATTAAAGTAAAATAAACAAAAATCAGTTCAATAAACCATTAACAGCATAAAAACTGTCTAAATAACAATTTTTAACAAAATTAATCGGTTACTTTTTTAAAGTAACCATTTAAAATCTCTTCAAAAATCATAAAAGAACTAAACAACTTCATTAAACAATCACTTTAAAACTTTTTGGTAAAAAATTAAACGATTACTTTTTCAAAAAACCGGTTATTTAAAAAACCGGTTATTTTTCAAAAAACCCGGTTACTTTTAAAAACGCAACACTTAATTAAGTAACTTTCTAAGCAACATTCTAATTTTAAACCTTGCTAGTACAAAAACAATCAATTGTTTTTTTTAAGTAACCGATTACTTTTTCTAAAAGCCGGTTATTTTTCAAAAAACCCGGTTACTTTTCAAAACGCAACACTTTTTAAGTAACATTCTAATTCTAAACCATCATAGCAAAAAAGCAATAAATTGTTTTTTTTAAGTAACAGATTACTTTTTCTAAAAACCGGTTATTTATCAAAAAAACCGATGACTTTTCAAAACTCATCACTTAATTAAGTAAAATTTCAGCTCAAATTAATAAAACAAACGTAAAAATTCATAAAAGTAACAAAAAATTATTCGAGTAATCGGTTACTTTTCTCAAGTAACCATAACATTTCCATTAAAAACCAGAAAATATAACTCCCAAATAATCTCAAAAGTTAAATTAAACTAATTTTAAGGAAAAAAAATAAAAATTTCTTTCATAAGTAACCGGTTACTTTTTCAAAAAATCGGTTACTTACAGAAAATAACCTATAATTTAAATAAGTTACAAACCGCTAATAAGCTACCGAATAAAAAATTAAAAAAATTAAAAAAAAACAATTTTTCAAAAAATTTTTTGGCGAAAAAAGTAACCATTAATAATTTTGTTAAAAAACCTAAAAATCAACCTTACAAAAAAAATTTAAAAAGTTATAATTTCACAAATTTCGAGAAAAAGTAAAAATTTCTCAAAAAACCGGTTACTTTTTTAAATTATAAAACTGTGGAGGGTAATCGGTTACTTTTCTAAAAGTAACCATTAAGAATTTTGTTTAAAAACCGAAAAACAAACTTTACAAATATTTTGAATGCTATTATTTACGAAATTTTTACAAAATTTAACCGAATACTGTTTCAAGTAACCGGTTAGTTTTTGCAGAAAACCCGGTTAGCTTTAAAATTACTCGATTACTTTTGAAAATTTTTGAAATTTTTAACAAAAATCCTAAAAAAATTACGTATTTTTTATTACTTTGAATATTTTGAGACAATATCAAAACGGTTACATTTTTAAATAAACGGTTACTTTTTAAAGTAATCGGCTACTTTTCAGAATTTTGGCAAGTTTTGGATGAAAAAAATGATTGGAAATGAAAAATTAGTTAAATAATCCCAGTTTTTGTTAATTTTAGGCAAAAACTTAATGATTACTTTGGAAAAAGTAATCGGTTACTTTTAGAAAATGTTTGAATTTTGTAACAAAAACTGTATAAAACATTAAATATTGTTATATTTCTATGAATTCTATTATTTTGAGCTTAATACTAAGCGGTTACTTTTTAAAGTAATCGGTTACTTTGGAGAATTTTTATAATTTTTGTATTTATATTGATTACAAATAAATAATTCGATAGCTAGTGCATGTTTACTACTTGAATTTGGTATTATGAGATAAATACTAAGCGGTTACTTTTTAAAGTAACCGATTACTTTCGAGAATTGTTTTTGTTTTTGTATTAAATTTGATTACAATTGAATAATTTAATAGCTAGTACTTGTTTTAGTTAATTTCAGGGAAAAATTATATGGTTACTTTTGAAAAGTAATCGGTTACTTTTGAAAATTTCGTAATTTTCTAACAAAAATCATAAAAAACTTAATAATTCCTGATTCTTAAATGAATTTTGCCATTTGGAGATAAAAACTAAACGTTAACTTAGGTTAATTGAATGGTTACTTAAGAAAAGTAACCGGTTACTTTTGGAAATTTTTGCAATTTTGTAGAAAAAAATCATTAAAAACTTAACAATGAAGTAATTTATTACAATTTTTTACTATTTTAAGGCAAAAATTTAACGGTTACTTTTTAAAAGTAACCATTTTTTCTTGTTTTCTTAATTTCTGTTATATGTACATTATTAAGCAATTAGAGAGCATTGTTCCCTATATTTTTGAAATACCTAATGTAAACGATTATTTTTTTTTTTAGCTCTAGTAGAAAAAAAACCCTCGCCACTTGTTTTGTTACTCAACCACCAAACCACTTGTAGCTTTTACGTTAAAAGTACTTGTTATGCAGTTTTCTTCTTCAATTTTTTTTACACCAATTTTAACATTTATTCCTCAATATTTTATTAAAAAAAAAATCGTTACTTTTTTTTTGGATTTTTGTTTATACAAAAAAACTATAACTGCTTAAAATGTAAATTTGTTTTAGTATTTGTTTGGGGTTTTTTTTTCTCCTGCCATCAACATGGTTGGCTGTCGATACGCCTCAGTAAATACAATGTTGCACAGCAGACCACTTAAAGTGGTGGTAGAAACAACAAAAAATATAAAAGGAAAATAGTATTCGTTAAAAAAAGAAGAACAGAAAGCAAAAAACGGACAGACAGACAGACAGACAGACAGACAGACAGACAGACAGACAGACAGACAGACAGACAGACGGACGGACGGACTTAAATAACTCTATATAAAAATGACCGCTGCTGTATGCAGTATATGAGTATATTACCCCAAAAAAAGCTACTGTTTACTAAACCATAACCGAAATTGAAAAAATCATCTTCTTCCTTAAGTCTTGTCTATGGCCACAAACTAAAAAAGAAACAAATTTTTCAACTACTCGTTACCAAAACCTAAAAGAGTTTAAAAATCCATAAAAAACCACATACGGACGATGTCTAAAAAAAAGTCTTATGCTTAAAGTGTTAATAGTGAAATTGTTATTTCAGAAAAGAATGTGATTTTATTATTTCTACTTATTGTGGTTGTTTTAGTTTTATTACTCGATCTTCTACTTATTGTTGCTGTTAAAAGAAACGACAACGAGTAACCAACAACAAAACCCATCATCACCATATTGCAATCCATCGTCATCGTCATTATATGAATGCAATACAACACATACTTTTATACATTTGTATCTTAAAGATTGAAATGCATTGAAAAAATACTCTTGTTAAAACAAAAACTAAACTTTTTTATGTTTCTGTGTTTAAGTCTGAGAATTCTGAATGAATTTTTTTTTTGCAAAAAACTACAAAAAACAACAACATTTTGTTGCTTTTTAGTCACACTCAACATTCCTGAGAAACAGAAAAACTCCATACAACTAAATCAAACCAAAAAAAAAAAAAAAAAAAAAAAAAGTTATAGAGGAAAAATATAAATTCCATAAAAGGCTTTATATTTTAAAACAAATAACAGTTTGCATATGGTTTAAACAAAAAATTAACAACAACATCAAGAACCTATTAATTCCTTTGTGTTGCCTACTCCTTGAAAAAAGGAAAATTTTTAAAAAATTCCAAAAAACCTAAAAAATTTTAAGAATTTTTACATTAAAATGAGAAACTTTACAATAAAACTCATTTTTAAATCATTTCCCATCAAAAAATAAACGGTTACTTTTAAAAGTAATCGATTACTTTTTAAAAGTAACCGTTTGTTTTAAGGTCTAAAATGTTTAAATATTGCTAGCTATAAATTGTTTCAATATAAATTCCATATTTCCTTTAAGTTTTTTAAAAAAAAAACCAAATGGTTACTTATGAAATTTCTAAAAGTAACCATTTACTTTTACAAAGTAATAAAATTTTATTAAGAAAATTGCTGTAAAACTAAAAATTTCATATTTATTCTTTAGTTTGAGCAAGAAATCTATGAATATATTTGAAATTTGAGCAGTTACTTAAAAAAGTAACCGATTACTTTTAAAAAAATAACCGATTACTTTTGAAAAATGTATAAATGTTTTAACAAAAATGAAATAAAACTGAAGATTATTATTATAACATTTTAATTTAGGCAGTTTAAAGCAAAAAAACTATGGTTACTTTTCAAATTAAAGCGATTACTTTCAAAAAGTAACCGATTACTTTTGAAAAATTTACAAATTTCTAAGGAAAAATGTCATAAAACTCCACAAATTTATTATAACATTTTTATTAAGACAATTTAAGTAAAAATTCCAGAGTTCCTTTTAAAATTAAAGCGATTACTTTGAAAAAGTAACCGATTACTTTTGAAAAAATTACAAAATGGAGAGCAAAAATGTCAAAAAACTCAAGATTTTTATAATTAGTTTTAAATTAAGCAATTTAATTTAAAAAATCCATGGCTACTTTTGAAATCAAAGCGATTACTTTCAAAAACTAACCGATTACTTTTGAAAAATTTACAAATTTATAAGCAAAAATGTCAAAAATCTCATAATTTCGATAATTAGTTTCAAATTTAGCAATTTAAGTCAAAATTTTTATAGTTACTACGGAAATTAAAGTGATTACTTTTAGAAAAGTAACCGATTACTTAAAAAAAAAACATACAAAATTTTAAGCAAATATGTGATAAAACTCAAAAATTTCATAGTCAACATAACATTTAGGCAATTTTAGGCAAAAAATCTATACAATTTTTTTTATATTTAAGAGATTACTTTTAAAAAATAACCAATTACTTCAAATGAACCGATTACTTTTGCAGAATTATGAAAATTTTTAAGTAAACATTTTCTAAAACTCAAAAAGTTCATATTTGTTTAAGAATTTCATTAATTTTAAACATTTTGAGACAAAACTAAACGGTTAAGCATAAATTAAAGCGGTTACTCGTAAAAAGTAACCGATTAACTTTGGAAAATTTTTAATTTTCTTTAAGAAAATTACCATAAAACTGTAAAATATCATATTTAGTCACCATTTTAGGGTCTTTAAGGTAAACAACTAAATGGTTACTTTTGAAATAAAAACGGTTACTTTTTTAGAAACTTAAAATTTGGTTCACAAATTCCTTTTAAACTAATTACCTCCAGGAAATTAATAAATTTCTTAATAAATTTTAAATTTTACACTAATTTCACTAAAAATCTAAATGGTTACTTATAAAAGTAACCGTTTATTTAATAAAGATGTTTATGTTTATTAACGAAATCTATTTTATCTTGTAGTTTTTATATTTTTATCCGCTAAACTTTAGTTTGATAACAATTTGAATCAAAAGCAACCGATTATTTTTTTATTAAGTTTAACTTTTGCTGAGTTTTCCGGCTATTTTCCGTATTACTTATGATTTTTGTGTTATTTAAGTTGTCAATTGGTTACTTTTTCGAGTAACCATTACCAAAAACTTGTTAAAAGCATTTCTGAGTGAATATTATTTAATTTCATTCCATTTAAAATAAGTTTTTAACTAAAATATTTCAAGAAAAAATTATTTTTATTAAAAATTTTTATCAAAATTCAAAACTTTTTCGAGTAACCATTTGCAAAATGTAAGAAAAAATATTGTTTTAAGAAGTTTTAATTACTTCAAAGTACTTTTAAAGATGTTATAACTGTTTATTGAGGTTTAAAGTTTCGTTTGGCCAGATTTTTCACAAAAAGTAACCGGTTACTTTTTCAAGTAACCATTTCCAAAAACTGCTTAAAAGCATGTCAGTGTTAATTTTATTTCATAACAAACAATTTAAAATAAGTTTTCACTAAAATTTTTTAAGACTAAAGTATTTTTATTAAAATTTTTTATCAAAATTCAAAACTTTTTCGAGTAACCATTAGCTAAAGCTGAGAAAAAGTACTATTTTATTAAGTTTTTATTATTTCAAAGAACTTTTAAGGGAGTTCTTATTGTTTATTAGGGCCTAAAGTTTAGTTTAGATTGATTTTAGCATAAAGTAACCGGTTACTTTTTCAAGTAACCGTTTGCAAAAAGTTAGAAAAATGCATTTTTAACATAATAGAAGTCAAGGAAAATTCTTTTTTGCTCCTAAAGTTGCAAATTTTAAGCAAAAATTTTTAAAAATTTTAACAAAATTTTAAGAAAATTTCAATCAAATTTTTTTTTTATAAAAAACTTATTAATTTTGAAGATTTAAAGAAAAATTTAAAACTTTTAATTTATTTGCAAATTTTTTTTTGCTACAATTATTCTTTCTTTTCGGTAGTTATTGATTAACATTTTTAATTTGTTTTATGTTTTTTTAAAAGTTTCAAAAAACTTTTACTTTTGTCTCATAAATCATTTAAAAAACTAAAATTTTTTGCTAATTTTTTTAACATTTCACTTTTAATTTTTTGTTTTGATCAAAAATTTGCATGTTTTTTTTCTTCTTAAAACTCCCCCTCTTTGTAGTTAATTTTAATTAAAAGAAGAAATTTTTGTTTCTCTATTAATGATGAAATTTTAATAGAATATTTTTAATATTTACACAGTATTATTTTTTTTATTAATTTTTAATTAACATAATTTTTTAATATTTTATTATAATAAAAATTTTATTATTTTTTTTTACCTTAAAATTTAAATATTTGCAAAAATTAATCCACATCAAGTTGAAAAATAACAAAAAACGTAGAGATTAACAAAGAAGTCGAAAACTTTACAAAAATAAATTTCACTTTTTTAGGAAATTTTAAACAAAAGAAATTTTTTATTAAATATTTTTTGTTTTTATTTAAAAAATTTGCATAATTTTTGCTTGTTTTTTACACAAAACAATAAATGATTAAAGATTTATTTTTATATTATTAATAACACTTATAACAAAAGAATTTCTTGCACCACAATTTTTTCTTAAATTTTATTTTTTTTTTTAAATTTTTCACGTTTTTTTTTTTAATTTATAACTTAATAAAATTTAACTTTAAGTTTTTTTATTTAATACTTTAAAAAAAAGTTCGTTTTTTTCTTATTTTATTTTAGTCTTTTTTCAGCTTTTAACCGAGCCGCGTTTTCTACCCAACAACCTTTTAAAGCGATCACTAAATTAAGACTGTTTGTTGGTCTGATCAACACAGGCCTTCGAAATGAATTTAACAAGCAGGTTTTTTTTTCCAACAACATTTTTTTGCCAACAATAAAACTACACACTTTTGGAACAACAATAACAAAAAAGAGCCAATTAAGTTAAACAAACTCCGCTCTCTAACAGAGAGACAAAAAGAAAGAGAGAGAGAGAGAACACCACCACCAATAAGTGATAATGAGTAATCAAGTGATAAACGGAACAACATGGAAATTGAAACAGCTGTACAACTTCAATTAGATTTTAAGCAATGAATCATGCTATAAATAAGTATTATTAATACATTTTTAAAAAATCTTAAAGTTTCAATTTAAAGAAAATTTATTAATTATAGAAAAATCTGAAATACTGCTTTTAAATAAAGAAAAACTGATTTAAACCTGGCTTAATTTAAGCTTAAAATTAATAATTCTCTTTAATTAAAAACAGAATGAAAAAAGAGATCACCAAACACCACACTCTTCCCCTCTTAACTAAGTACACTAACAAATTACAAGTACATACATGTCTAACATGGATGGGAAATTCAGTACTATTTCACAACGAAAAAGACTATACAAAAGACTAGGCTATAGTCTGGACTATAGTGTAGTCTATACCCTGGACTATAATCTAGTCTATAGACTGGTCTATGACCTAGTCGAAAGACTGGACTATGGCCTAGTGTATAGTCTGGACCATAGTCAAGTCTATAGTCTAATCTCTAGTTTAGAATATGATCAAGTCTACAGTCTAGTCTATGGTCTAGACTATAGACCAGGCTATAGTCTAATCTATAGTCTAGTCAATGATCAAGTCTACAGCCTAGTCTATAGCCTAGTCTATGCTCTAGTCTATAGTCTCGTCTATACTTTAGTCTATAGTCTAGTATATTGTCTAGTTTATGGTCTAGTCTATAGTCTAGTATATGGTCTAGTCTATAGTCTAGTATATGGTCTAGTCTGTAGTCTAGTCTATAGTCTAGCCTATAGTCTGGTCTATAGTCTAATCTATAGTCTAGTCTATACTTTATTTTATAGTGTAGTCTATAGTCTAACCTATAGTCTAGTCTATAGTCTAATCTTTAGTCCAGTCTATAGTCTAATTTATAGTCTAGTCTCTAGTCTAATCTATAGTCGAGTCTATAGTCTAATCTATAGTCTATAATATAATCTATAGTCTAGTCTAATTTATAGTCTAGTCTATAGTATAATTTGTAGTCGAATCTATAGTCTAATCTGCAGTCTAGTCTATAGTCTAATCTATAGTCTAATTTACAGTCTAATTTATAGTCTAGTCTAGTCTATAGTCTAATCTACAGTCTAATCTATAGTCTAATCTATAGTCTAGTCTATAGTCTAGTCTATAGTCTAATCTATAGTCTAGTCTATAGTCTAATCTATAGTCTAGTCTATAGTCTAATCTATAGTCTAATCTATAGTCTAATCTATAGTCTAGTCTATAGTCTAATCTATAGTCTAGTCTATAGTCTAATCTATAGTCTAATCTATAGTCTAATCTATAGTCGAGTCTATAGTCTAGTCTATAGTCTAATTTATAGTCTAGTCTAGTCTATAGTCTAATCTATAGTTTAGTCTGTAGCCTAATTTATAGTCTAGTCTATAGTCTAATTTATAGTCGAATCTATAGTCTAATCTATAGTATAATCTATAGTCTAGTCTATAGTCTAATCTATAGTCTAATTTATATTCTAGTCTATAGTCTAGTCTATAGTCTAATTTATAGTCTAGTCTATAGTCTAGTCTATAGTCTAGTCTATAGTCTAGTCTATAGTCTAGTCTATAGTCTAGTCTATAGTCTAGTCTATAGTCTAGTCTATAGTCTAGTCTATAGTCTAGTCTAGTCTATAGTCTAGTCTATAGTCTAGTCTATAGTCTAATTTATAGTCTAGTCTATAGTCTAGTTTATAGTCTAGTCTATAGTCTAGTCTATAGTCTAGTCTATAGTCTAGTCTATAGTCTAGTCTATAGTCTTGTCTATAGTCTAGTCTATAGTCTAGTCTAGTCTATAGTCTAGTCTATAGTCTAGTCTATAGTCTAGTCTATAGTCTAGTCTATAGTCTAGTCTATAGTCTAGTCTATAGTCTAATCTATAGTCTAATCTATAGTCTAATCTATAGTCTAATCTATAGTCTAATCTATAGTCTAGTCTATAGTCTAGTCTATAGTATAAGTCTAGTCTATAGTCTATTCTATAGTCTAATCTATAGTCTAGTCTATAGTCCAGTCTATAGTCCAGTCTATCGTCTGGTCTATAGTCTAGTCTATGGTCTAGACTATATACCAGGCTATAGTCTAATCTATAGTCTAGTTAATGATCAAGTCTACAGCCTAGTCTATGGTCTAGTCTATAGTCTAGTCTACAGTCTAGTCTATAGTCTAGTCTACAGTCTAGTCTATAGTCTAGTCTACAGTCTAGTCTATAGTCTAGTCTATAAACTATAGTCTAGTATGTAGTCTAGTCTATAGTCTAGTATGTAGTCTAGTCTATAGTCTAGTCTATAGTCTAGTCTATAGTACCTATATAGTCTGGTGAATAGTCCAGTCTATATTCCTGTTTATTATGTAGTTTATAGTCTATTTTCTAGTCTAGTTTTTTAGTTGATTTTCTAGTCTATGGTCTCTTCTATAATCTAGTCTACAATCTAGTTTAGTCTATATTTGAAAATTATAGTTTTCCAAGCCTGATATAGAGTTTTTCTTCTTTTTGTATGAATGTTTATCATTTGACTTTGAGCAATAACAAAAAAACCAAAAAAAAAAAAAAAACAACAAAACTTTGTTTACATTTTTGTTGTAAAGCATTGTTGTTGTTGCTGTTTCTGCCTGGAATTGGTGCTGGTTACACACATGTAAACACCTTTTAAATGTAAAACCGTGTGTGTCATTTAAATATGACAATTTGTGTTGTTGTTGTTGTTGTCGCACTATAAAAATGATGAATTTTTTCTTTCATTTAGCAATAAAATATGATGGGAACTAAAATTTGAAAGTGCGTTTTTTTAAATAAAAAGTGTCAATTTTGTTATCAGTTTTATCAATAATTTTAGTTATTAAATTTTTTATGAGTTTTATTTGGTTAAGAAATTATGTTAATTAAATTAGGTATTTTTTTAAATTACTTTACAAAAATCAAACAAATTTGAATAAATTAAAAAGTTTTATGGAAAAAATAAAAATTTTATTTAAAGTTAACACCTCATAAATATAACTTATATTATATTGTCATTAACAATAATAAGAGGCAAGAGATTAGACAATGAAATTTGAAAAGAAGAGGGAGTTTTAGTACAAAATTTATGATTTAAACTTGAAAATGTCAAAAACTAGTTTAATTTTAACAAGAAAATAATAACTAAAATTAAGCAATTATTTATAGAAAAGACTACAGTCTAGACTAGAGATTAGACTGTAGACTAGATTATTGATAAGACTAGAGACTAGTCTATAAACTGGATTATGAACTAGACTATAGTCTAGTTATAGTCTAGTCTAGTCTAGTAGTCTAGTTTATAGTCTAGTCTATAGTCTAGTCTATAGTCTAGTCTATAGTCTAGTCTATAATATAGTCTAGTAAGTCTATAGTCTAGTCTATAGTCTAGTCTATAGTCTAGTCTATAGTCTAGTCTATAGGTCTAGTCTATAGTCTAGTCTATAGTCTAGTCTATAGTCTAGTCTATAGTCTAGTCTATAGTCTAGTCTATAGTCTAGTCTATAGTCTAGTCTATAGTCTAGTCTATAGTCTAGTCTATAGTCTAGTCTATAGTCTAGTCTATAGTCTAGTCTATAGTCTAGTCTATAGTCTAGTCTATAGTCTAGTCTATAGTCTAGTCTATAGTCTAGTCTATAGTCTAGTCTATAGTCTAGTCTATAGTCTAGTCTATAGTCTAGTCTATAGTCTAGTCTATAGTCTAGTCTATAGTCTAGTCTATAGTCTAGTCTATAGTCTAGTCTATAGTCTAGTCTATAGTCTAGTCTATAGTCTAGTCTATAGTCTAGTCTATAGTCTAGTCTATAGTCTAGTCTATAGTCTAGTCTATAGTATAGTCTATAGTCTAGTCTATAGTCTAGTCTATAGTATAGTCTATAGTCTAGTCTATAGTCTAGTCTATAGTTTAGTCTATAGTCTAGTCTATAGTCCGAGTCTATAGTCTAGTTCTATAGTCTAGTCTATAGACTAGTCTATAGTCTAGTATATAGTCTAGTCTAAAGTCTAGTCTATAGTCTAGTCTATAGTCTAGTCTATAGTTTAGTCTATAGTCTAGTCTATAGTCGAGTCTATAGTCTAGTCTATAGTCTAGTCTATAGACTAGTCTATAGTCTAGTATATAGTCTAGTCTAAAGTCTAGTCTATAGTCTAGTCTATAGTCGAGGTCTATAGTCTAGTCTATAGTGTAGTCTATAGATAGTCTATAGTCTAGTCAATAGTCTAGTCTATAGTCTAGTCTATAGTCTAGTCTATAGTCTAGTCCTATAGTCTAGTCTATAGTACTAGTCTATAGTCTAGTCTATAGTCTAGTCTATAGTCTAGTCTATAGTCTAGTCTATAGTCTAGTCTATAGTCTAGTCTATAGTCTAGTCTATAGTCTAGTCTATAGTCTAGTCTATAGTCTAGTCTATAGTCTAGTCTATAGTCTAGTCTATAGTCTAGTCTATAGTCTAGTCTATAGTCTAGTCTATAGTCTAGTCTATAGTCTAGTCTATAGTCTAGTCTATAGTCTAGTCTATAGTCTAGTCTATAGTCTAGTCTACAGTCTAGTCTATAGTCTAGTCTATAGTCTAGTCTAGTCGTAGTATGTTTCAGAGTCTAGTTTATGTCTTAGTTTATTTTAGAGTCTTGTATAGTCTCGTCTCTAGTCTAGTCTATAGTCTATTCTATAGTCTAGTCTATAGTATACTCTATGTATAGTCTAGTCTATATTCTATTCTATAATCTAATCTATAGATTATACTATAGATTGGCTTAAAGTCCAATCTATAGTCTAATCTTTGTTTAAAAGTTTTGAATATGTCGAAGAAAAAGTAACCGGTTTTTTGTTTTAGAAAAACATAAATTATTGAAATTTTAGTTATTTATGTTTATTTTAATATTTAACATAAAATTTAACGATTATTTTCAATTATTTATAAAGTTTCTTTTTATTCGAAAAAATTTTATTTATGTCAGATTGAGTATTGTTATAGATTTTCCACAAACAAAAACCAAAAATATTTAACTGAAACAAAAAACCACCAGTTGAAATGAACTCACAAGTTTAGTAAATAATAGTTTAATGATCTTTTTAGCCATAAAATACCTTTGTAACACTTTTAGAAAAACAGAAAAAAATGCAAAAAAAATCTAAACAGATAAATGTGGTTACAATAAGGTTAATATTTATTAAGTTGTCTAACGAAAGAAAAAATCTTTAAAATTATTTTCAAAAATTTATTTAACTTTATAAAAAACAGCTGTTTAAATTTTGTTGTTAAGAGTTTGGAAAAAAGGGTTTGTTTAGGTATGTTTTAATAATTATGTTTAATTTACTGTTAAATATAATTAAATTTAGTTTAGA